>NW_025345586.1:9602-33642 GCF_016433145.1 Gracilinanus agilis
TCTTCCTCCTCCTCCTCCTCCTCCTTCTTCTTCTTCCATAGTTGCTGTTGTATATAGAATTGATACTTCTTACACAGTTGTTATTGTATAGAATTGATACTAAGACAGGAGATAAAAGATTTTTAAAAAACTCAACCTCCATACAATTAGTGCTATCTAAATAGGAGTTGCTCTAATTTGGGGTTCTTTAATGGAATCCAAGGAATCATTGCTGGCAACCTTATAGAAGAGCATTTGATCAGGTCCAAGTTGGACCAGTTCATGTTCATCTCTGAGATCCCTTCTAGCTCTGAGATTTTTCCATTTTTTTGTGAGGAAATTGAACCTATAGACCTCACTCCATTCTCTGTCCACCTGAACAAATAAAAGGGCCCAAATCTAATAACAGCTATTAAGAAATCATGCCTTTGTTCAGTATTTACCATTTATCCACCCTTTTTACAACAAAAACACCACTAAAATTTACAAAAGAAAACAGGCAGACTCATGAAAGAAAGAAGGAAATGGTTTAGCAACGATTTAGAAATGGGTTTAGTTCATTAAAGTAGGAGAATAGCCATATTTTATTCATTTATAAAGAATGAAAGTTTAATGATTTTAAAGTGTTTGATGTTTTAGATGGGTTTTTTCTTTAAAAAAAGAATGAAATCGTAAGTATTTATAGCCAATATGCCTGCCCATCCCATGTCTTCGTGTATTTCATCTAGTGACACCTAACCCAGCTGAAGATCAGTGGAAAGAATTCAAATCTGGCCCCAAACCCTTGCTATCTTGTATAACCTTAGGCAAGTAATTTGACTTTTGTCTGCCTTCATTTCCTCAGCTATAAAATGGAGAATCATAATAATAGTACCTATTGTTGTGAGGTTTAAATGAAATAATATTTATAGGGGCATCTAGGTGGCTCAGTGCATAGAGAGTCAGACCAGGAGACTGAAGGTGCTTCAAATCTGGCCTCAGACACTTCCTAGCTGTGTGACCCTGGGAAAGTCACTTAACCCTTATCACCTAGCCTTTGCCACTCTTCTGCTTTAGAACCAATACATAATATTGATCTAAGATGGAAGGTAAGAGTTAAAAAATAAATAAAAGACAGTTCTTGCCCTGCATTTTAATAGACTTATAATGAAGATAACAGCAATTGGGACAGATGAGAGACCCTCATGGAGGGGGGGGATCAACAGGACATTGTGGACATTTGGCATAATTTATGTCTCTGCTAGGCTTCTCCGACTAAAGCGTATCAAAGCCCAGGTTGGGTCACGAGACTGAATTTCCAAATTAATCATTTCCCTTTGTCTCTCAAACCATGTTGCCTTGCTTTAATAGAAGCATGGTCTTTTTCTGAAAAGAATATCATAATTACACGTTGCTGCTTTAAAAAAACAGTCTTGATCTCTATTGAAGGATATAATTTGTTTTCAAAGCAATATAAAACATTGTGTCTCAGCGATGCTGTCACTTGTATAATTACTATTTCTCTGCCAAGTCTAATAACCCACTAATCACTATGTCGGGGTGGGGGCAGAATTCAGTTAAATATATACACTGACATTCCCCGTTAGGAAAAAAAAAGTGTGAGATCAGAATCCATCTTCTTTCCTTAAGGAAGAGAAAAGGATATTCTCTTTCTCTGCAAATGCTTTTCTCTAGGACATATCACTGGCCTGATCTCCCTGAGTTTTTGACGTGATGGACCGTGGACTCTGAAAGGAAACTCTCACGTCCACTCACTTTGGGTTTTGGTGCTTCTTCATGTAACCTTAAGAAAAAGGTTTTGCAGCTGTTCATTTGGCATCATTTATTTGTATCTGTGTTATTAGTATAAATTTTCTGGGGGAAAATACCCAAAAGGGTGGTTTCACTCCTTTAACATTTATTTTGGGAAATTAACTCTAAGCTAATGGAACTTGAGAAGTCCTCCAATGCTCTGAAAGATTTATTTGTGCTTCCCAAAATCATCGCCACCTCCTTACAGGTGCCCTATTTAAATCACACTTTATTTAAAGCCATACACTAACTTGCCCTGGATAAACTGTAAGTGGTCATAGCTTACATATCATAAGACTGAGAACAGGAAAGGACTTTAAGGTGATCTAGTCTAATCCTCTCATTTTATAGATGACAAATTGATGCCTAAAAGTTTGAGGCAGCTGTGGCTCAATGTTTTTTTTAATATTTTTAATTTCCATATTATTCATTTTTGTAAGTGAATAATCTTATAAAACCCAAACCCCAAATCATATACCTCCAATAAACAAGTGATAAATCTTATGTTTTCTTCCACATTTCTACTCCAACCATTCTTTCTCTAGCTATGGACAGCATTCTTTTTCATAAGTCCCTCAAAATTGTCTTGGGTCATTGTATTGCTGTTAGTAGCAAAGTCTATCACATTTGATCATCCCACAATATTGCAGTTACTGTGTATAATTTTCTCCTGGTTCTGCTTATTTCGCTCCACATCAGTTCACATAGGTCTTTCCAGTGGTTTCTGAAGTCATCCTAGTCATCATTCCTTATAGCACAATCCACCACTATCATAATCACAATTTGTTCAGCCAATTCCCAATTGAGGGACATCCCTTTAGTTTCTGATTCTTTATGTCACTCAATGATTAGGATTACTGGTCCTGTCCAGAAACCCTGAGTTCAAATCTGGCCTCAAATACTCCCTAGCTGTGTGAGCCTGGGCAAATCATTTAACCTCTGATTGCCTAACAAAAGGATCCACAGGAGAAGGAAATGGCAAACCACTCCAATATCCTTGACAAGAAAACCCCGTTGATAAGAAATATCCCTCCTCAATCTCCCATATGTATGTCCTGTCCCCCATTAAGCTCCTTGACATCAGGGTTTGTCTCATTTTTGTATTTCTACCTAGGAAACACTTGATAAAATGGTTTTTTCCTTCCATTCATTCTCCCTTTCTACCAGCTCCTTTCCCATTACCTGCAAATGAACTGGATAGCCATAGTCCAAGGGGTTTCTAAAAAGTAGGGTATGACTGAGCAACTCAACAACAACAACAACAACAAAGTAGAAGTCAAGATTTGAACCAAGGTCCTTTAGTCCTTACATCTAACCACCTTTTCATCACTGGCAAGCCATTATTGGGTCATCAGATGCTAGATGGATGTGTCCTTTTATTCATCTCTGATTGACTCCTTCAGGGTGCTTTACCAAACTGTCTCCCTTCTCAAACAATAAACTTCTGCCAAGACCTTCTTGCTTCCTTACTATATAAAAAAAAACAAACAAATGCTAAAGTGATCCATCATGAGCTTACTCATCTTTCTGTGCCTTCACCCATCCTCTCTTCCTTTGGACTTATCTCAGAGAAGGAGATTGATTCCTCCCTGCTGAGGATAACTCCTTCTTGATCCCATCTCCTCAGGGAGCTCATTCTATCAGGCATTCTCCAATATCTCATCTTCAGTTTCTCCATGCCCTGGTTATAGTTGCCTTCTTTTTCAGCTCTGGAATTTGTGACCCCAAACCCCTCTGTCCTGAGTGTTGAGTGCCTCACATGGCCCACTATATTTAGGCTATGGTTCACCTTACACCCTGACCTACTTCTTTTTGTACTCCACCCCCATTCCTTTCTATATCTGGATAATCAAATCAATAACAGCCTTTGCTTCTACTTTACTACTTTGTGAGTCAACTGGCTCCATTCACTATCTTTGTGATTTTCCAAACTGAAATACCCTTCCTCAACCATCTCTCCTGTATGTATGTCCTGTCCCCCACTGTTAGAATGTAAGCTCCTTGACATTAAGGTTTGTCTCATTTTTGTATTTCTATCTCTAGTGGCTATCATAAGGCTTGGAACATAGTAAACACTTGATAAAAATGGTTTTCTCCTTTTATTCATTCTTTCTTTCTACCAACTCCTTTCCATTAGTTATAAACAAACTCCTCTAGCTTAAAATAGTCTTCCTTTGACCCTGCCATCTTCTCAACTTAGACGGAATAACTTTAATTGATTATCTATCAGTAATTTTTCCACTACTGGGTCTGATGAGAGAGAGGAAAGTCCCCAATGCTACCTTGATTAATTGTTTCCTTTTTACTTTAAGGGAACCAAAAGGATATCGATGGTGATATATTTTGATTCTCCCATGATTTGTATTTTATAAGTGAGGCAGAGTTGCACAAAATCATTAGCCTCACCCTCTCTTCCAGAGTCATCAAAGTCCAGTGGCAAGACGAAAGTTGAGACAGATGCCAGGATCAGTTATAACTATTTTGAGTTGTCGGTACTTTAGAAGAAGATGGTTTTGAAGCTGCACAGCCATGGGAGGGAGAGTGGAATGGAAGAGTAATGGACTCTAATAGGTGATAAATGTTGGAGACAAACCCAGTGATTTGGTGAGTAAAGACATCATTGGTGACGTTGGAGAAGTCAGTTTCAATGGTGTGATGGGGAAGAAAACCAGATCTTAAGGAGATGGGGAATAAATTGGTTATCAAGGAAGTGAGGGATGGAGGCATCCAACCCTTTCATCTGACTGGCTAATCTATAATAAAATCATGGATCCCCAGACACCCCAGATCCCCTAAAGATAAGTTATCACTAGTAGAAAGTTCATCTAGAATTTGTTCTCTCTCTCTCTATTCTAGAGGGAGACCAGACTGAGAAACAGAATCACCCTAGGATGATAGAATCATAGAGTTTGAGGTGGAAGAGAACTTTAACACCATCAAATCCTACTCCCTTGTTTTACAAATGAGGAGAGTTAAGTACTTTATCCAAGACCACACAGATAGCAAATGACAGAGGCAGAATTTGAACCCTGATCTTCTGGCTCTGTAAACTCTTCCCACTGTACCTCAGAGTTTGATTTCTAAGGGGCAACAAGGAGTCCAATCATCTATGACCCTTTATTCAGAGGTCACTAAAGCTTGGCCAGAGAGAGAAGAGGAGTGCTGAGGACACTGAGAGGATGATCTAAAAGCTCTGTATGGCTTGGAGCCTAAAAAAACCACAACCCTCTCATTGGAGAAGATCCCAAGGTCCCATGCAGCTGTCCAGTAACGGATAGGAATTCCAGCCTTCTCTCTCCTCTCAAACTGTAAGCGTCCTTGTTGACAACTTATCCCACACTACCCCCATATAGTCCTGAAAGTAGAAACCACTAGCAAGACCTTGGGAAATGGTGTCTCTCCAAATTCTGGTCTTAGCATCCCATCTTGGGATATCAATAGCTTGCAGCTGCTAGACAGGGTGGAGTCAAGGTCTTCGGTCTTTCAAAAGCTTCAGTTCTAATTCAATTCATGTAAAGTCTAGAGGGTAAATTGTTGCAAAGTTCCCTTCCATCTGAGCATTGGGCATTCCTCCTAAGGGAGGCCTCGTTAGTGGTGAACTTGACTTACCCTAGAGTGACTTTCTTTGATGAAATGGAAAGGAGAGTATCTGATCCTTTGCTAGTTTGGAAGAGTTCTATTTCCCCTCCTTTTAACCCTCATTTTAACCCACTGTTCATTTGTTTTTCAGTCATTTCCAATTCTTCTTGGCACCATTTGGAATTTTCTTGTCAGATACTAGAGTGGTTTGCCATTCCTTCTCCAGCTCATTTTACAGATGAGGAAACTGAGGCCAACAGGGTTAAAGGACTTGCCCAGGGTTTCACAGCAAAGATACTAGAATTGGTTTGCCATTTCCTTCTCCAGCTCATTTTATAGATGAGGAAACTGAAGCCAACAGAGTTAAGTGACTTGCCCAGGATCACACAGCTAGTAAGTGTCTGGGGCCAGGTTTGATCAAGAAGGTGACTTCCTCTTTTCCTGACTCCTGGACCAGCATTCTATCCATTATGCTACCTAGCTTCCCTTACCCCATTAGTAAGACATTTTTAGGTCTCACATCTCATAAAACCAGGAACACTCATTCTAAAAAGCTTCCCACATTGGACTGGTAATTAGCCGGTATTTTACCACAGAAGCTGGGACCTGTTTTGGCCATTGAAGCCTTGGCCATGTTTTTTTTCTTCCAAGTTTGGTGACCCCGTTCTCATACCATCTCTCTCCCCAGAATTCCTGAGTTCTAAAAAGAAGTGAGAAATTTCCTTTTTCCTTCCCCAGTTTTCCTACCATTAGATATTAATAATAGCTAACATTTACTCAACTCTTTAGGTCTGTAAAGTGCCTACCTCCTCCCATTTCATTCTCACAACAACACTATAAAGTATATACCATTGTTATCCCCATTTTCCAAAAAGGAAACAGGCTCTGAGGACCTTTGCCTGGGGTCACATAAGTAATAAGTATTGAACATAGGATTTGAACTCTGATAATAATCATAAGAGCTAGTTTTTATCCAGAGCTTTAAAATTTGCAAAGCACTTTACATTTGTCACTTGATCTCTCCAACAACCAAGTTAGGGAGATAATATTATGATCTCCATTTTATAGATAAGGAAACTGAGTCTGATAAAGCTTATGTGTCTGAGGTTAGGCTTGAAAATTTGGGTCTTCCTGACTCCAAATCTTATGATCTCTATCTATTGCTCCATCGAGCTGCCAAGGCCTTGCTGATTCCAGTTCCAATATTTATAGAATCGAAGAATTTCAACAGGGTAAGGATCTAGTAACAGAGATAAACAAGCATCAGTGGTAGGATTCAAACCCAGATCCTCTGATTGCAGAGTGACTGTTCTTTCTACCATTCCATGCTGCCTCCTATTTTTCTCTAATGTAGGCAATGACAATTAGGAACATGCAAAGAAAAAAAGGAGGAAGATGTAGGTCTCCTTTTAACTCAACAGTTCCAAGCCAAGGGATTTGTATTTTATTTTTGAGGCAACAAAGACCCATTGAGGATTTTTGACCTCAAGAGTGAAAGGGTCTGACTGTGCCTTGGGAAGGTAACTTTGGTAGCTACAGGAATGAGGAGATTCATCTTCCTTCTCTTGGCATGAGCAAATTCATCTTCAAATTACCTTTAATTCTGTGTAAAACAAGCAGGCTCATCTACCCCATCCATGTCTCCCTTTGTTCCCTTGATACACTAGCCATATAATAAAACAAAATCTTCTTGTTTTGCTCTCTTCCAAGGCCAACAGAAGATAAGTAAGTTTCTGCTTTCCTTCAAGGTCAGCTGAAGATACTGACTGCCCTCCATGTTTTTTTTCTGCTTCCTGCACTCAAGATATTGGTAGGAAATTATTTGTATTCTAAGTTCACTTGGCTGAAAGATGGACACTGTCAATCAACTGCCATCACTGAGAATAATAACAGTACAGCATTTCCATATGATCCATCCCCCAAATTATGTGCTATGGCCCCTCTCCCATGACAGCTTTTAAGGCCCTCTGTGCTCCAGACTAAAGGGGAAGAACATTCATTTAGGAAGGACCTTGAATTTGGAATCTAAGCATCGTGGGAAGGATGGCAAAAAAATTTCCAGTGCAACTATCTCTGAACAACAATCAACTCTACAGCAACTTCCATCCATTTGTACTCTTCTTGGAGTATCCCAATGAATGATTATCATTCCTGGTGTGTTATGATAGAAACAGCAGTGAACTTGGAGTCAGAAACTTGGGATGAAATCCTAGTTCTGCCAACTATTGCCTGTGCAACTTTGGGGAAGTGGAAGCCTCTCCATGGTGCAATTTCCTCATCTGTAAAGTGATGGGGTTCAATTAGATGATCTCTACAGTTCTTTCCAACTCTATATCCTGTTAACTAAAAGGCAGAGCCAACATCTTGTCAATACAGGTTCATTGTCAAAGCTCTGGTTTTTCCAAAAGTGATGGATGGCTGTAGAAATGGGACTATAAGGAAAGCCTAGCACCACAGAACTGCCACTTTCAAATTGTGGTGCTGGAGAAGCCCCTTGGACAACTGGGAGATCAAATTGATAATAATTAAAGCAATTACTTCAAACTGAGATATCAAATGCTGAAGCTGAAATCCTTTGGCCACATAATGAGAAGACAGGACTCATTGGAAAAGCCTCTGATGTTGGAGAAGATAAAAGGCAAAAGGAAAAGGTTAAGTGGAGAGTGAGATGGATAGATAGTAAAAGAAACAATGAACATGAAGTTGGACAGACATCAAGAGACAGTGGAGGACAGAAAGTCTTAGAGTAATATGGTCCATTGAGTCACAAAGAGTCAGATAAACTGAATGACTGAGCAATAACAACTTCTTACAATCTCCCAAGGCAAATTGCCCCTCCCCAGAGAGTTCTGATTGTTAGGAATTTGCTATTTACATGAGATGAGATGAAATTTGTTCCTTGAAACATCCATCCAGTGATCACCAAGGACTCTGCAGGTGAAGAAAATGATGTGTAACAGGAGTCACACAGAGGAAGCCCTCCCTGCCTGCCTCTAGGTCACCAAATGGGTGTGTTGATGCTTTGGGGACTTGGCATTCTGGGGATAACCAATCTTTCCTGTCACCAATAGACTTTGGGAATGGCAGCAATCTACCCAAACCGCTAGCCTTGTTTCAAGTCCAGACCCCATAGCCATCATCCAGGGAAGGTGGAGAAGAGGCCATCCTCACCAAGGGTCAAACAACTGCCATATACAGGACAGGAAAAAAGTGCTGGGTTTGACATCAAGGGAACTTGGTTTAAATCCTAGCTTTTTGTGGTACAGCAGATAGAATGCAGGGTCTAGAGCCAGGAAGACTCATCTTCATGAGTTCAAATCCAGCTTCAGATACTTACTAGCTGTGTGACCCTGGGCAAGTCACTCAACTCTGTTGTCTCAGTTTCCTCATGTATAAAATAAGCTGGAGAAGGAAACAGCAATTCACTGAAAGTATCTTTGCCAAGAACGTCCCAAACAGGGTCATGACTGAAAAAAAATGATTGAACAACAAAACCTGGGTGGACTTTTTAACCTCTCCATTCCCTCGTCTGTCAAATGAAGTTTGGGCGAAATGATCTCTAAGGTTCCTTCCAGCTCTATGATCCTATGATTTCTGTGACCTCCAGCAGAAACCTGTACAAGAATTGTTTAGAAAAATAAGTGTGTGGCAGATGGTGGAAGGAGATGCGACCCATTTAACAGTCCTGCAAATTGCTTTATGTCCTGGTGTTTGTGACTCAATCTCCCAGCCCCAGTTATAAGTTACTGATTACTTAAGTCTAATCAGTGAGTGCTATGAGGCTTATATACACAACAATATTTATAGCAGCTCTTTTTGTTGAAGTAAAGAACCAGAAATAAAGGGAATGCCTTTCAAATGGAGACTGGCTGTACAAATTATGGTATTATGAATGACATGGAATATTAATATACCATAAAAAATGAAAGGGGCCAGTTTCTGAAGGACCTGGGGAGACTTATATGAACTAAGGAAGAACAAAGTAAGCAGATTCAGGACCACAATTTATACCATAACAACAAAGCTAGAATAAAAAACAACTTTAAAAGACCTAAGAACTCTGATGGATGCCCTGACCAACCATAGCTCCAGACAACCAGTGATGAAGGTTACAACCAACTTCCTCACAGAGAGGTGACACATTCAAGGTACAGAAAGGGACATACATTTTTGGATACATCATTGTTTGAGCTTGTTTTACTTGATTATGTTTATTTATCACAAGAATTAAAATTCTCCCCTCAATGGAGAAGAAAGAGGAAGGGGAAAGGAGCCAATGATAGTATTATGAGAAAGGAAGAAGAGAAAGAAAAGATAGGGAAGCATTTTACGAGATACACAAAAAAGAGGATGTTTAGAAAGAGACATAAGCAGAGCAGCTTTGAAGATAATATTGAATGTATTACTTTTTTTAAAGCAAACCTTATATTATAGAAATTCACAGTTTCACATATTATTCTCTTTTTCCATTTTACTTTGTACAGGAAATTTTTCTTTGTTATATTCAGAATTTAATAACAAAACTTTAAAAGAATGGAGAACTTAGTCTCTCATTAGAAGCCAAGGTCCCCTAGGATCAAATATAGTCTAGACTATGCCCATTGGTCCAAAGCAACAGACCTAGAGGTGATTATTATTGTTAGGGATGCTCATCTTACTTTGTTCTTTTAAGAAACCATTACATTATCTTTCTCAGCAGTGGTACTTTACTCAGCACCAATGGGGTGAACTCCACTAATTTTGGTGTTTGGTTGAATTTTAGAGCATTTGACATGTGTTCTAAGTGTGTTTATTTAAAAAGAAACTGAATCCAAATAGATTTGGAACTTAAAAAAAAACTAGCATTACTGAAAGACTTTTTTGGACATCAGATTTCTAGAACCAGTCTATAAATTTGCAAGTATGTATTAAGTGTGCACTATGTGCCAGGCATTATGTTAGGTGCTAGGGATATAAATGAAAAGAACAAAATGATCCCTCCTTTTTAGGAGGTAACAGGTAAGTAAAGCTTGAGGCAGTAGAAAGAACATTGGACCTGGGTCAGAGGATCTGAGTTTGAATCCTGACAATGACTCTGTGACCTTCCTATGGGGGAAAACTGGGGGTTAAATTAAATATTTATCTGGGTTCAGAAGGGTGAGTAAAAGACAAGAATGGACAATAGGTAGGGACTTAAGAAGCTGGGAAATGCAGTTCAATGAATGGTTTGGGCAACTGACAGGAGTGACAGTTTAGCTTTAACTGCCACACTGACCCACCTAGCCAGGGAGTCAGAGAAACTGCAAGTAAATAATATTGACAAGAGGGCTTATAAACACAGGGTTTTAATGATTATTGAGGGTCAGGATTAATGGGGAAAGGTCAAACTGGACCTAAACACTAGGGACCACACAGGGGCTGAGAGAATGGGTTAAAGCCTACTCTGCACTAATCAGACTTTACAGACTA
The DNA here is from genome assembly GCF_016433145.1 of Gracilinanus agilis. Classification (NCBI taxonomy): domain Eukaryota; kingdom Metazoa; phylum Chordata; class Mammalia; order Didelphimorphia; family Didelphidae; genus Gracilinanus; species Gracilinanus agilis. Next base: position 20,400 of record NW_025345586.1, read on the forward strand.
GAAGGGAAAATGGGTCTTTCACAAATCATGTCTTCTTCAGCTCCTCTTGATGGCACAGGAAATGGGTCCACAGAAAGGTAAACCCAGGAGATGCTAATCAAGGAGCTTGTCTCAGACTGGGATGTCCACCACCCCAGCTCGATCTTCTTGCTCACTTGATCTTCCCTGGCAGGTCTTCCTTGACAGTGGTAACTCCACTCTCCTCGGGCTCCTCACTGGGCAGGTAAAGGCATCCACACCCTCTCCCTTTCCCAGTTTGACTAGATTCCACAAGGGCAAAACAGTTTTTCTATTTATTTATTTATTATATATTCTATTTATTTATTTATTCTATTTATTATTATTTATTTGTTTGTTAGATATTCTATTTAGAATGTCCCTGGCTGGCAGCCAAGGCTTTTCCCCTTAGTCTGTCTGCAAAAATCTGCTTTTTTACTTCTAAAACCTATACCTATTACAACCTTCAGCAAATTATATTACTTTTCTGAGCCTGTTTCCTCATCAGTAAAATGAAGAGTTTGTACTGGTCTTCACAAATTCCTTCTAGTTTGAGATCCCTGATTCTACAAACCTGAGTGTGCATCTTGATTCTGCTCCTTATTTAGATAGGTGACTTTGGAACATAACAACACAATTTTAGATTTAATCTAGATTGTTAACATTTTCTCCATCACTTTCTTCTAACTCTAAACCATTAACAAAATAATAAATTAAGCCCTAGAGTTTGCCAATTTCAAAAATATAGATGTTCAACACTGAAAATTTAACAATGGACTCTGAAACTGTAAGAACTGGTGCCAACACTTGCCTTGGGCAAGTCTTTTAATCACTCTAGACTTCAGTTTTCTCATCTGTAAAATGGAGTTGAACTAGATGATCTCTAAATTCTCTTCCAGCTCTAGCTTTCCTTCCTTATTAACATTACTCCATTTCCATTTTTTTTAAATCAGCAAAAACATTACTTCCTTTCATGTGTTCTATGTGTGTTCTACAGCCAAAATGAACTACTAGTTGTTTTTTGAACTTGAAGTACAATGTGCTTACCCCTGGGCATCGGCACACTATTCTCTCTAGTTCCACTCCTATGTCTGGAGAACATCACTGTCCTCATCACTGGCTTTCAGAATCTGTATCTTCTTTAGCTTAGTTCAGATTCCACCTCTTCCTTGAAGTGATTCCACCCCATTTGAAGTGCTCATTCCCTACTCATATTTATTTGTACATATATCATATCCTCCCCCTCACTCACGCTCCTACACATTGGAAGCTCCTTGAGTGTGTCATTTTTCATCTTTGTATCACCAGCACTTGGCACCATGCCTGGCACATGGTAGGTGCTCTAAATGCTTATTGATTGATTTCTTGGGTTCCTTGAGGGATATCCTGATTGTATTCTTTGATCCACTGACACCAGCCTCCTGACCATTCCATGAACAAGACATTCCATCACTCGGCTCCAGGCATTCTCTCTGCCACCTCCATTCCAACTACTGACCTCCTTGGCTTCCTTTAAGTACCTCATCTAAAAAGCTCATCTTCTGTTGACAGCCTTCCCCATTCCCCTTAGTTCAAATGCCTTTCATCTATGAATTAGTTCCTATAGATCTTATATATAGCTTGCTTTGTTTGTGTGTTGTCTCCTCCACTAAATTGTTGACGTTAGTCACTGTCTTTTGTCTACTATATCCCCAGGGCTTAGTCCAGTGACTGACACATAGTAGGTACTTAATAAATGTTTATTGATTAATTAAATGAATGAACTCTTTGGCAGCAGATGGAGGAGACTGTAACAGGAAAAGTCACCCAGAGAAAAGTAAGTCATTTTCCTTCTCTGTGCCTAATTTTCCCCTTCTATAAAGTGGGAGATTTGGAATAGGTGGCCTCTGAGGTCCCTTCCAACTTAAGATTTACCAAATTCGCTAAAGCCCCACCAGGCGGGGGATGCTTTAAAAGCATATTAGCACTATGTCAGCAAACTTCTCTCTCTGAGGTAGGAACTCATGCCCAGTTGCATTACAGCCAGGAAGAAAATCTATATCACTATAGTACTTTAAGGTTTACAACTTTCAAAATCCAATTTTGTCTCCACGAATCCAGCTGCATGAGTTTGGGCCCGAGTTTACTGAGGCTGGGGGCATTTTCGGAATAACTTCTGCTCAGTGCCAAAGGGACTCCATACAAAGGAATCAATTTTCACTGTAGCTTCTCCCTGTTCTTTTTCCTCTTCCCACAAGAGCCTCTACTGGACACCCAAGGGGTGGGGGGGTAACTATCACAGAGCAATTATAACCAGGCTCTGAGCAATAAGGGCCACACATTCCCTGCAAGAAACTGGGATATCAGGATCATCAACAAATTTTGGATTATCCTATTTCCTTTCTAAAATGATAAAGGCAAAACGCAATAATGATGGAGAAGGAGGTAACCCATGTTCCTCGAGACCAATTAAATATAATTAATAAGGCACTCTATGACCTGTTACTGTTATCAAGTGAGGAAGCCACTTCGAGTTACAGAATTAATCAAAGATATAAACTAGATGTGAATAATTCCTAGAGAACTCTATAGAACAAATGAATAAACCAAAGGTGTAAACTGAGGAAGCAATTCAATTAAACAAATATTTCTAGTGCTTATCAATAAATTACTAACTAGAAGCATGGCATTGTGCATATCAGAAATAAGAAAACAACTAAGTAATCCTTTATGTTTAAAAGTTAATTAGCTACTACTATATAGGGTGATCCAAAAGTTAAGATAACATCAGTTTTTACACTTTTAAATTATCGAGCCTTAAAACCAAACTAAGGTGTGCAGCGAGGTGGCTTGGTGGATTGAGAGCCAAGCCTGAAGATGGGAGGTCCTGGGTTCAGATTTAGTCTAAGATACTTTCTAGCTATGTGATCCTGGGCAAGTCACTTAACCTCCATTGCCTAGACCTTCCCCCTCTTCTGCCTGAGAACCAATATCTAGTATTGATTCTAAGAAGGAAGGTAAGGATCCCCCCCCCAAAAAAAAAGCAAGTTAATCACACCGAAAATACTTTGTGGTTGAATAAAGGAGAGCTGTCATTCTCTGGTTGTTGTTGTACAATCAAATCTGATTTTTTGTGATCCCATTTGGGGTTTTCTTAGCAAAGACACTGTAGTGGTTTGTCATTTCCTTCTCCAACTCATTTTTCAGATGAAGAAACTAAGGGCAAAAGGAGTATGTGATTTTCCCAGGGCCACACAGCTAGAAATGTCTGAAGTTAGCCTTGAATTCAGAAAGATGCCTTTTTGGTTCCAAACCTGATATGCTATCCATTGCACCAGATGCCTTGTGGGGCTTAAATAAATCAATAAGTCAGTTCTGAATCTAGCATTCCAGTAACAGGCCAGTCAAGTATTAGAATGCTCTACTCAAGAACCTAAAAAGGGACCATTTTGGAGAGGAGGCATAATCCCTGTCTCCTCCCTTCCCACCCACCTTGACCAGAGGAGAACTTGATGAACTTCATAATGTCAGGAGAAATACATTTCTCACTGACTTAAGTACTCTGTCTTCAGAACAGCAGCGGCTGATGGCACCAGCATCCGTAGCCGGAGACAAGGACGGATAATAACACATTGAGGAAAAGCAGCTTTGGGAGACTTCAAGGGCATTGATCGCTGGAGCCCAGTAGAGAACTTGTACACCCAAAGGAGAACTTGATGAGGACTCCACAAAGGAACAGGACTTCCAGAACCCAAGAGCTATGAGTTACCCCTTTACCACATGGGTTAAGATGGAGCCCACTCTCCCCAGAGACTTTGCATGTGCGAAGGGAGGACACATCCCAGATTTTCTGGGAACTGTTTCTATAACAAATATTCTCACTTAAACCTGATTAGTAAACATCTTTTTTAAAAAATGACCTCTAGAATGCCATTTGATAATCACTGAGGAGCACCCAGGAGCATTGTGGGCTTAGATGCCACAGTTTCTCAGAGCATCCGGAGGGAAGGAGTGATTAATCACCCTTGGCAGACCCAGCCTCCTGGTTATGGTGGGATTTGAGATGGTGAAGGAATAGAGGATGGGCTGTGCTACATTAGAATGAAAAGCCATTATAAATGCCTTTACTTATTTACGAGGAGCATTTAGAGGTAGACATCAGTGTACAAAGGGAGACAGGATGATACCGAATCAATTAGTCAGTTAATGAGTATTTTTAAATGCTCTACACTATGCATAGTGTTGGACATAGGATACAAAGACAAAAATGAATGAGGAAGGCTTTGGTGGTTACAAAGCCTGCTAGATCTGAGAAATCTATCCTGGTGGAAACTTCACCATGCAGGCTAGAGAAAATGGTGTACTATACACATCTCTCTCTCTCTCTCTCTATCTCTCTCTCTCTCTCTCTCTCTCTCTCTCTCTCTCTCTCTCTCTGAACAATATAAACTAAAATGTTGATCATAGAGTATAAAATCATGAAATTTAGAGCTGGACAGAACCTTCAAGATAAATCATCTAGTCCATCTAGTATCATATTTTACAAGCAAATAAAACTTGGTCTGGAGAAGTAAGCAAGTTTATCCAAGGCCACACAACTAGTGAATAGCTGAGTGGGTACCAGAACCAGGTCTCTTTAGTCTTTTTTTTTTTAATTAGCCCTTACCTTCCATCTTAGAATCAATCTGTACATTGGTCCCAAGGCTGAAGAGCTATAAGGGCTAGGAAATGGGGGTTAAATGACTTGCCCTGGGTCACACAGCTGGGAAGTGTCTGAGGCCATATTTGAATCTTCCATCTCTAGGCCTGGCTCTCAATCCAAGGAGCCACTTAGATGCTCCCCCATGGTCTCCTTACTCTTAATCCAATGCATGGCATGAATTGATGTCACTTAAGCACAGTTCCTGACACATAGTCAGGACTTAATAAATGTTTATTGACTATTGACTCAATGGAATTAGGATTCCAGCCATATTCCCTTTTGCCTGGATCACCACAGAACTTTTCCTTGGTTCTGGCCAGGTAATAATCTTTAGAAACAAATAATTAAAAGGTAACCAGGCAGCAACTAGGTGATTCCATGGATAGAGAGTCAGGCTTGGAGATGGGAGATTCTGGGTTCTAATCTGGCCTCAGATACTTCCTAGCTGTGTGACCCTGGGCAAGTCACTTATCCCACTGTCCAGCCCTTACCCCGCTTCTGCCTTGGACTCAATACACTGTATTGATTCTAAGGTAAGGGTTTTTTAAAAAAAGGTAGTCTAGTGCAATATAAAGAGGTCTGACATTGAGATCAGGAGAAACCTCAGTGAAATCGTACTTCCCACATTACTATGAGAACTATAAATTAGTAGATATGGATGGGGTTTTGTCTTAGAGTGCTGACATGTTGAGCTGAGGAGGGAGCACAGATCTACTTCTTCATTGGGATAACTCTCCCCTCCCCTCATCTCCCTTCCAGAGATGTGTCTTCCAAAAATATGTCCCTCAACCCCCACTTTTAGGATGTCTTGGTACCCCTTGCCCAGGATCTGCTTTCTCCCCTAACCAACGCAACAGCAAAGACCAGAGTTCTTCAAGGGACAAGGTACCCCTACCTCCTCCTAGAGTATCTTACCCTTCAAAGGCTTGTACTCCCAACTATCATCTTCGGCCCCATCCTAAATTTATCCTATGAACAGATTTGGCTAGTTGCAGTTCTGTTAGCTGTGTGATCATTGACAAGTCATGACCCTCCCTGAGGTCTCAGTTTCCTCCTTTGGCAAATATGAATAATGGTAATCTACAGTACCTACCTCACAAGGTTGTTGGTGGGGCCCAGATGAGATCATTATGGAAAGTAATTTGTGAATCCAAAAGGGTTACTTGATAATACTAGTACTTTGTGTCATTTTTTTTAAGTTCTGGGTAAATGTAAACACTATCATTAACTAGCCCTTCTCTCTGTGCCTCCATTTTGCCATCTGAAAAATGGAAAAGTTAGAGTAAATAATCTCTAAGGTCTATAGGCTAGGGCTCCACTCTGTTCTGATGGGGTTCTTCTGTTTAAAATGGTGTCTTCTTGGAACCAATTCATCACATAAATTGGCAAGAGTATATACGTGTATATTTATGTATACATATGTCAAGGATAGGTGTTCTTTGAGATGAACATCACTCTGAGATGAACAGTCATGGTAAGCAGGAACACTATGTGTGCTATGTAGGCAAAGTGATTAAAATAAATGTATTTTGTAAATGCTGAGAGCTCATTCCTGAGGCTAAAACAGTCACATCTAGTCAGTTTAAATTCTCTGGAGCACTTCTATCTTTCCCCATTTCTGATACATTGCAATTAGGAGTAAACAATGAATGGTTCATTCCCATTCTGAGCTCCCAAAGGGGTTGCCCTATTCTAAAAACTCACTTTAACTTCTATCCACCCCTGAAGGAAAAGGACCTCGAGCACTTTGGTGAGTGCCACCTATGTGGTAGGTATCTGGACAAACACCTTGGTGGCTATTGCCATGAAATCAGTACTGTTTATAATACAAAGAAATTTTCTTTAGCAACACTGTCAGGGGAAAAGATGAGCTTTCAGATAGCTATACTCCTGGGGCTAATACTAGAAGTACTTTGTGGCTAGTTGGTAATAAAGATATTGACTTTCTTTCTTTCTTTTTTTCTTTTTTTAAATAACCCTTACTTTCTGGCTTTAGATTCAATATTCTATTTTGATTCCAAAGCAGAAGAGCAGTAAGAGCTAGGCAATGGGGGTTAAATGACTTGCCCAGGGTTACACAGCTAGTTAGTGTCTGAGGCCAGATTTGAACATAAGACTTCCCATCTCTGGGCCTGGCTCTTAATACACTGAACCACCTAGATGCCCCTACAGACCTCATTTTATGACTACACAAACTGCCCATTCCTGGCCAACTGGTCTACCAGCTAGCTAGTTGTGCCTCAAACCTAGAATGTCATATCCCACTCCCCTACTTCCCACAGGCTTAGCATATACTTCCTCTGGCTCACTGCCTTTCAGAATCTCTATCATATAAAAGCTCAGGTGCCACCTCCACCCAGTTCCTTCTTCTTTCTTCCTTCCTTCCTTTCTTTCTTCCTTCCTTTCTTCCTTTTTTCCTTTCTCTCTTTCCTTCTCTTTCCTTCTTTCCTTCTTTCTTTCCTTCTCTCTCTGTCTGTCTCTCTGTCTCTCTGTCTCTGTCTCTGTCTCTGTCTCTGTCTCTCTCTCTCTCTCTCCTTTCTTTCAAAACCCTTACTGCCTGTCTTGGTATGATTTCTAAGACAGAAGAACAGCAATCAGAGTTAAGTGACTTGCTTAGTCACACACAGCTAGGAAGTATCTGAGGCCAGATTTGAACCTAAGTCCTCCCAGTACTCTATCCATTATGATATGTAGTTGCCCCTATGAACTTCTTTCTGTCTCCTCTACTGGTGCCTTGGCACAGGCTAACTCTCATATTTGGAATGCACTGCTTTCTGCCTTTTAGAATCTCTGGCTCCCTTAGAATTTCATTTGAGTGACACTTTCTACAAGAGACTTTTCCTGATTTACTCCAGCTGCTACTGATTTCTCTCACCAAAAGAATGACCTAGAGCTTTATTTACTTGGTATACACTTATGTGTGTATACATGTTGTTTTCCTCTATATTATATTATCTCCCTGAGAGTGAAGATGACTTTGGTTTTTGTTTTATATGCCTCAAATTTACTACGATGCCTGGCACACCATAGTCAATTAATAAGTATGCTGATGGACTAATTAGAGACATATGATAGAACAAAAAATGACTCATATGAAGTCAATGTCCAAGATAAGTAAAGAGATTTGAATTCTTTAGCTGCCCTTGATGAATTCAAATCACCTGGTCCAGGTCAACTCTGAGCCATGGGACAGTGATATTTGAAAGACCATAGAGAATGGAAGAAGTATTAAAAGACTAGTAAAGGTCAAATGTCCCAACTTTTGAAGGGTATGATAGAACAGAATCAAACAGAATGGAATAGAAGACACTGCAAATTCTAGGTCAGTGAGCTGCCTTTAAATGCTAGGAAAACTCTATATCAGATCATTTAAAAGATGCAGAGTTAATATTTAGAAAAGGAAGAAGTGATCACAAAGAACCAACATAGCGTCAAGAACCAGTAACACTAAACTAAATATAATTCCTTTATTAATAAGGATACTAAACTAATAGGTCAAGCAGTTGTGCAGATTAACAATGTCAAACTCGATTAGAAATTGAGACCACTAAAATATAAATAAAGAATCTTGTGGGTCCATATTGGTTTTAATCCTATCCTACTCTTCCTGTTCCCATTTGGGGTTTTCTTGGTAAAGATACTGAACTGGTTTGCCATTTCCTTCTTGAGCTCATTTTATAGATGAGAAAGCTGAGGTAAACAAGGTTAAATCACTTGCCCAGGGTCAGAGCTAGAGAGTATGTGAGGCCAAATTTGAACTCAGGAACATGAGTCTTTCTGATTCCAGATTTAACGCTCTATCTCCGCAGGCCCTTAGCTTCCACATTTTACTTAGAAGATCATATATTAACATTACCTACATTTTATTGCATTTTTTATTGACTTTGTTAAATATTTTCCAATTACATTTTAATCTAGGAGTGTTGTGGGTCATGTTTAACACCTCTAGCATAGATGACTGAGCTTTTAGCAAAGCATTTTATAAAATATTTCATTATTCTTGTGGAAAACATGGAAGGATATGGACTCAATAATAATGCAATTAGGTGGATACAGGAATGGTTGAATGGCCAAGCTCAGAGAGTTGTCATTAATGATTCAATGTCTTTTTGGCAGGAAATCTTCTATAGAATGTCCTAAGGATCTGTACTGTGCTTGGTCCTGTACTACTTAAAAATTTTATCAATAACTTGGATAAAGGCACAGATGTCATGTTCATCAAGTTGGCAGATGATGAAATGTTACTAAGGATGACTAATGTACTGGATTACAGAATCAAGATCTAAAAGGATTTTGGCTAGGCTATAGTACTAGGTTGAATCTAATAAGATGAAATTTAGTAAGAATAAATGTAAAATCTTATACTTGGGTTCAAAAAGTCAATTTCACAAGTACAAAATGAGGAAGCAATAATTAGACCACAATTTGTCTGAAAAAATCTGGGGCTTTTAATGGACTGCAAGTTCAATATGAGTCAGCACTATGACATGGCAGCCAAAAAAGATCATCTTGGCTTGCATGAATGGAGGAGTGGCTTCCAAGAATAAGGAAATGGTGGTTCCTATATACTCTGCTCTGGTCAGACAATAAATGAATCACTTCAACAAGTCTTTGTTAAGCCCTTACCTTGTGCTGAGAATGCAAAAACTCATAGAAAGAAAGATAACCCCTGTCCTTAAAAAGCTTATATCTAATTGGGAAAGACAATACAAAATAGGAACCTGAAAAGGGATTGGGGGAGAGAGATGAAGGTATTCCTGGACATTGGAGAAAAGGTCTGGAAACACTGAGTTTAGTCCTGGATGCAATAGTGTACAAATGAAATAAAAGGCAGCCAAAAAGAGTGAAGGACCCTATCATATGAAGACTAGATGAAGGAACTGGAAATACTTAGCCTGGAGAAAACTCAGAGGACATAGCAACAGTGTTTAAATATTTAAAGGGTTATCAAGTAGAAGAGGAATTGGTTTTCCACCATTTGACTCCATAGTGGAGAAGCAGGAGCAATGAATAGAAGCTACAAAGAGGCAAACTGCAGTTTGATGTCAGAAATTAACTGTTAAAGCCCTATGAAAGTCAAAATGGACTTCTAGAGGTGATTGTCTGTCTCTCACTGGCAATCTTCCAGCACAGACTAGGGGACCACTTGTCAGGTCTGTTGTAGTGGGGATTTTTTGAAGAATAAGGGTTGAACTAGATGTCCCCTGCGGTCTCCTCTGATTTCCATCATTCATATTGATTTCTGTGTAATAAGTAAAACTCCTTAGGATGTATGTCCCAAAGCTTAAATTATGATTCTTCCTTCTCCTCCCTCTCCTTTTTACTCCCAAACCCAAAGCAATCTAAGCTGATTTTTTTTTTTAAGTAACTGGATATTATTAGAGGCCAACAAACCTAACCACTACTTAAACTGCTGGATCTGCCCACTAGTGAGTGCTAGTTTTAGCAAGAGCAGCTGCTCTAATGTCACATCCACTGGACTGACTGTGATGACTAGGGAGTGAATGGTTGCTTTTGTCTCCTGAATTATTGACTTCAAATATGCTTTTAATGACATAAAATTGCAGTTCAGCCCCCAGAATAAGTGCATGTACCATTCAAGTACAATACAGCCCATAAGAAACACACTGTCTCTGGGTAATTAGTACATTTGCCAAGACTAACACGTGAATTGTCCACAAAATGTAGCAGTCTGAGATTATTGTCCTTTAAAATAAACTGCTGAGTGTCCAATTCTTTGGCTTTGGGGTATAATGTTCATCTGGGTTGCTGAGAAAGAGAGTTCCAATTAGCAGAGGGATGTCATTACCCACCATGCTGTCCCTCCTACCCCATCCCAGGAGTCTAGAGAGATATAGAGACAGAACTAAAGGTCTTAGCAGGTACATGAAAGGGTTACTTCCTTAAATGACTCCCCGTCCCCATTTGATCTCCCCTCATTTATTTTCTCAGCTATTATGTAGGTTTTCCCATCACCGTTCTCCTCTGTTCATTTCTGAGAAAAATCTGGCAATAACCAAAATTAAGATTATTCAAAGGCAATTATAAAGTAACTGGGCCCTGTTCTCCACTATTATTTGGAGACACTCCCCCCACCCCCTTTCTCCATGAGTCCACCAAATAAAACCACAGCTAAATAAAGCTTAAGAGAAATGAATGCATAAGGGAATTAACTAAGTAAAAATTAAGTAACCACACGGTAATACAATGAGCTGACATTTATAAAGCAGAATGAGTTTACAGAGCACTGCATATCCATTATCTCATCTAAACTTCATAACAACAACTTTGAGGTATTATCACCCTTTTACAAATGGGAAAACTGAGTCTCAGAGAGATTAAGTGCCTTGCACACTATTTGGTGGGATATAAGTGACAAAGCCAAGGCTGCAACTGAAGTCTTAAAGCCCACTGCACCATCCTTTACTGTCACTTCCTATAACTAGTCAGATTTACGCAAAGACCTATTTTGTCATAATAAAATGTGTAGACAAGAATCACCTTTTGTCTTTCTCTTGTACCGTGTAGCACTCAGCATAATGCTAGATCCGGAGTCTTTAGGATGGAGGATAAGAGCCAACCTATGATTTCATCAAGGTAGAGAACTCCCATTATGGAAAGTCTCTTCACTAATACAGATTGACAAATTTCTGACTTATAAAGAGTTACCTGAGGGCATGGAGAGGTTTAATGACTCACTTCTGGTCATATAGTCAATCTATTTCAGAAGAATCCCTTTGTACCTAGCTTTCTACCTAGGTCTTCCTTAATTCAAGTCCTCCCTTTTATCCAGGACCTTATACTGCCTCTCAGGCACTCAGCATACACTTAAAACTTACTGAAGGTGGTGAGATTTGAAAGATTTTAGGCACAAAGAGGGTTTTCCTTCCGAAAGGTAAAACTGGTATCCTCCCAAATTCTTTACAGGATCTCATGAGTTTGAAAAGCTAGACTACATCAGAGTAACTAGCATGGCAATTTTGTTCTGGATTCCTCCAGAAGTGTGCTCCTGTTCAAAAACAAAAGCAAACCCACCAAAAACTCCAGATGGTTTCTATTCCAAAATGTTCAGATGCTTCCTCCTAAGTAACTTTCTCCCTCCATGATTTGGAATGATTCTTAGTCTGTGCTGTTTGTAAAGAACTATGTTTTTCAGGATAGATGATACATGACAATTTATATATAAACAATTCTGTCAGCAGATGAAAGAAATCTTTGGCAGCTGGTAAAGTGAGGAGGGGAGATGTCATCACCGTGAAGAAATAGCTCTGGAGTTGAGTCCTACCTAAGCTTTGAAGTTTACAACCCCTTTAGGGGTGCAGTGCGTGCCCAGCGATGACATTTTAAAATCTCCGTTTATATATAAGACAAGGCATGCTACATTTAGCATGAGCCTTATTCCATGCCCTCTTGTAAGAATTCTGAGAGTTGTTTTGGTGATACACTCGATTGCTGATGACGTCCTAGGCTCCCCTCCTTTCCCTTTGTCTGATCTCTGACAGTAAGGGAAAGGGCAAAAAAAAAAAAAAAAAAAAAAAAAAAAAAAGCGTCAGGAACTCAGAATGCCACGAATCCAGTGGTGCTTCTGACAGCTGGGGGTGAATGGGCACCGTCGTGCGCTCCGTGCTCCCCCAAACTTGTCCCCAGGTGAAACCCACCACATCAGGGCGCAGACACACGTCAAACACTCCAAAGGGTCCCATTAAGTAGAAGCCAGCCTGGCAGGGGGGCGGCGGTGGGCAACACCGCCGAGCTCAACTTCACCCTTCCCTTTCTGGGCCACTATAACCCCTACCTGGGCGTCCCTCAAGTAGAGGGCGTTTGGCGCTGTCGGGTTTCCCTATGCCCCAGCCATCCTCTTTGGGGCTTTTCCCATTTGGGACCGCTCGATTAACTGCAAGTCTACGGTTCCTTGGAAGAAATGGTAGTTAAGTTGAGAAGTCGCCAGGCTCTCTCTGGCCCCGGCTCCAATGCAGAGGAGCTGAGGAGGGCCGCCGTCACCTCGGCTGATGCTCTCAGCCCGAACCTCGGCGTGAAGAGGGCATCCGAGACCCTAGGACGACGGGCGATGGGTTGGCGTAAACCCCCAGGTCGCAGTGGCACGGTGGCCCGGCTCCACTCCAGCCTCATCTCCCTCCCCCAGGACATCCACATCCAGTGTCCCTCCCCAGACAGTCCGCAACTTTGCTCTCCGGTCCCCCGGGGAGCCTCTCCCTGTGCCTGCCTCGGGCTCTGACGCCGCTGCCCAGAGGATGTCCCCGAGCTAGGGGTTCTCTGCTCGCCCGAGAGTCAAGCCTAGAGTACTGTCAGAACCCTCGGATGCCCGGCTGGAAACTTGAAAAAGAGAAGTATCATGCACGCACCCACCTCGAAGAAAGTCACTCTGCTGCTCATCTTGGCTGCCTGCGACCGCTCCGCTCACTGGCTGGGGCTGTGCCCAGCTCCGGCTCCCCAGGCAAGAGCCTAGACGCCACCGCTTCCTTTCCCTCCCTCCTCCCTCCCCCCTCCTCCGCCCCCTCCCCCAGCAGACAGGCGCCGCACTTAGTTTGGAGCCCCTTACCCCCC
>NW_025345586.1:33996-35769 GCF_016433145.1 Gracilinanus agilis
GGGGGGGCAGGGAGGCGGGGGAGTGGGGATCCAGCCCCAAGCTAGGAAGGGCTGGAGGAAGGGGGTGGCGCGTCCCCTTACGTTTGCATCTAGGGCTTGCTGCTCCCTCCTCGGGTGACCAGCGCAGTCCTGGAAAGCAGTTGGTGAGACTTTGGTACCAGTGATGAAGAGCTGGGAAAGGAGAGGAGAGTCACGGAGCAGCACCCCCCCCCTCCTCCCTCGCTCCCTCCCTCCCTTTCTTTCTCCTTCCCTCCCTCCTTCCCTTCTTCTCCCAGGCAAACCTCAGTAACGTCAGTGAGAGCCAAGAGCTGACTGCGCTCCTGCTCCAGCTGGCTGCTGACGACATAGATGTCTATCAGTGGCAACCAGGAGCCCTGTCCTCGTACGCTTCTCGCATCTCTTCAAAGCGTTCCCCGGATTGCTCTTATTGCTCCGTGGTGGAAATACTGGCTCCTTCTTTTCTCTGCCCGATTAGGACATAGCTCATAGCCCTTGGGTAGAAGCATGTACCAGCCAGAACGCTGTCTCCCCACTTAAGGGATAGGCTGATAGAGGAAGGGTGAGGGAGGAAGACAGGGAGCTTTATTTCTTCTTCCCAACTTGGAAATCCTGAAGGTGAAGAAGCTAGAATAGAAACCCTGTGACTTCTCCCAAGGGCACTGTTGTGCCTGGGCCTCACTATGCCCTCTGCCCAGCTAGACCAGAGAAACCTTAGCCAAATGAAGGTGGCAAGAAAGGGCTAAGGCTAAGGAGGAAAGTTTGGAAAGTAAAGAAGCCTCCATCACCAAGGCTGCTAGTTTGGCTTCTGTTTGTTCCCCGAAGGTCCTGGGAGAGCTGGAAGTAAATGAATTTGAACTTTGCATAACCCCCAAAAGGGGACCACCCACAACCCGACTCCTCATTGCTTGATGACGGGTAAGGATTAAATGACTTTGTCTTCCAAATGTGGAGGAATGAACATGAAAACAGCTTTCACAATCTGCAGGGACTGCTTTATAGACCCTGAGGGGGTGGGCAGCCTGGAAGTTTCATGTATGAGACTTTTGTTATGAACCCTTTTGGCAGTCCCATGAAGTCCCTGAATATCTTCTTAAGATAATGTGGGTTTTTTTTTTAAATCAGAATGAAATTAAATGCTAAATTTTAGGTTAGAGGGGAGTGAGGAAAAAAAAAGATGGTATAAGGCAGATAAAGGCTAACCATCTATGGCAGGGAGAGGGGGAAGAGCCGGAGGGAGTGAAACAATTTGGATCTTATCATTTCAGAAAGTGTTTGTTGAAAATTCTTATTACATGTTTCCGGGAAAATATAATATCTTTAAATTAAAAAGTTATAATTTTTTTTTTCCTATAAAGGTTCACAGACCCTCTGAAATCTGAAGACAATGGTAAGAACTCCTGGTTGGCTAATATTTATGTCTTCAGCTGCTGTTCCTACTGACACTGCTCACACGTATACCTGGAATTTAGAAGGACAGCTGAGGTCAGCAGACCCTTCCACAATGCATATCTCTGAAAAACATCCTTTGGTTTGTAGCCATATCTCACTGTCTCCAGAGCCCAGGGCCACAGGACACTGGTCACCTGGAAGACCAAGATGTCCTTGACTGAAGGAAAAAAGCAGAACCTCAGGAGATACAGGAGGTGTAAAACATTGGATAAATGCTGAAATAAAAAGAAAACAGAGATAGACAGGCAGGCAGACAGACAGACAGGTAGATGGATACATAGATAGATAGATAGATAGATAGATAGATAGATAGATAGATAGATA
>NW_025345587.1:0-1239 GCF_016433145.1 Gracilinanus agilis
TATATATATACATATACATATATATATATATATAAAGCCTATATAATATATTTATTTATTTTATGGAAGAAGGGGTGGCCCAGACTTTTTAGTTCATTTGTGTAGGAAACTTCCAGTGTGAAGACTCTCTTCACAGGTACAGATGGGAAATTAATTCCTAATTTTTTTTAAACTCTTACCTTCTGTTTTAGAATTAATACTGTGTATTGGTTCCAAGGCAAAAGAGCAGGAAGGGCTAGGAGATGGAGGTTAAGTGACTTGCTCAGAGTCTCACCACTAGCAAGTGTCTGAGGTCAAATTTGAACCCAAGACCTCCCATCTCTAGGCATGGCTCTCCATCCACTGAGCCATCTAACTGCCCCTTATCTATCCTTTAAAGACTATTTCAAATGCTATATCTTCCAGGAAAGATTTCTCTTATGTTTTATTAAGCAGTAACTATCTTTTCTCTCTCTAGTCTCTTGTAGCATTTCATAAATAAATTTCATAAATTCATAAATTTCAGAAATAATCTAGCATCCTTTCATGCATTTCTTTTTCTTTTTTAAGCTTTTATTAAAATCAATAACATTAACAATTTGCTAATTATATTTATGTATTTATGAAAGCTAATTTTTAGAAAGAGATTTAGATAAGTATAAACACTTTAGCACAGTTTTGTGTTGTATCTCCAAAGCTCAGTAAAACCATTTCCTCTGAATCTTTTCCTAGACTTGAAAGCATCCAAGAAGTATATATGTATATATATATATATTTATGATAATGAAAATAAAATTTAAAATAATATTCAAATATTGAAAAAGGAGTAAAATTTAAAATTCAGGAATGTAGTACATTATAATTTGCATAGCTCTCCTCTCTAATTCAATTTTACATTAAACTCTCATGCATTTCTTGTGTAATAGTCGGTATTATAATTATTTGTTCATGGCTTATCATTCTCTTAAACTATAAATCTTTATGAGGGACAGGGACCACATCTTGTCTAAACTGTATTTTCCCCAGCACCTAACACAATGCTTTGCACACAGAAGGTGTTTAATAACTGTTTGCTGCTTTGAGTTAAGTGGAAAATACAATATTTCAAAAAAGCTGTATATAATTCAAATAAGAATTTTCTCAAAAGATAAGAAAAATGAATAAATTTTCAATCTGATGTCCAAATTCTCCAAAGAATATCATAATATAAAAATAATACTATAAAAATACAGACATTATACTATATACATATGTATATAT
>NW_025345588.1:0-5647 GCF_016433145.1 Gracilinanus agilis
ATTTCATACAATCCCTGTTCTAAGCCTCCTTCCAGCCCTGACATCCCCTGTTCTAAGCCTCCTCCCAGCCCTGACATCCCCTATTCTAAATCCCCCTATTTCAGACAATCCCTTTTCTAAGCCCCCCACTTCAGACAATCCCTGTTCTAAGGTTCCCCCCATTTCAAACATTCCCTGTTTTAAGACTCCTAACTCTAAAATCTCTTAAACCAAGGGTCCTCCCAGGTATAATATCCTGTGACTTTTTTTCTTTAGTATATCTAGGTTATATTCTTGCCTTTGGTTGCTTGTAACATTGGGCAGAGTTTTTCACTCTTTTGAAGCTCAATTTCCCTCCTCTGTGAAATGAGAAAAATAATCCTTGCTCCACCATCTCACAGAGCTCTTCAATTCAATTCAGCAAGCATTAGTTAAGACCCTACTATGTTCCAGACACTGCATTAGGCGTTGGGGAGAAAAAGCAAAAAAAGAAACAACCCTTCTCCTCAAAGAACTCCATTCTTAATAGAAAGTATTTGGGGCTTAATTTAAGGCTAGGAGGGCAAGAGAGAGAGTGTGTGCCCAAGGGATAAAAGGCTGATTTTTATTTATATGACAAATATTCCCAAAACAGCTGTCACTTCCATGGTCTCCTCCCTAACTCTGCCCTCAGATCTCCTCCCAAAAGGAGTGAGCCCCTATCCCTGTCCCCCATAGGATGGATAACTAACTCCTCAGGCCACTTTGAAAGAGAGCCAAACTGTGACTGTACTCCATTTTTATAGTCCAACTGAGCCCATTTTAATCTATTATAACAGCAACCCAAGGAGGGACTCAGGCAGGTATTCCTCATAGCAGGGCAGAGCCTAGAATCCAGGTCCCCCAATTTCAAAACCAGGGCTTTCTCAGAACATTGCCATACTATTTGCTATTTTGCTGAAGGAAATGAGAATCAGAAGATTCAGGCAACTTGCCCAAGGTCGCACAGCAAGTTAGGGGAAAATGCTGGACTGGAATTCTGAGTCCTCAGTTTTCTGTTATTCCATGAGGTCCCTCTTAAATGGGGGTTGGGGGAGAATGTATTGCTTGTCCTAGCCTTGTTCCATCACCAATCCCTTTCCCCACCCCCCTAAGTCTAGGAGGACCTCTCCATCCTCAGGAGGAGGAGGGTGTCTGGAGAGAGATTGTCGTAACTAATGAACCAATTCCCCAGCCACCTTGGTTTGCATGTGTCATTAGCATGCCAACAGGATTAGCTGTGGAATTCCATTATTCCTGGAATTGGGAGCTGAAGCTCTGAGGTCTGAGTGGTGATTCTCCCTCCTCCCCCAAGCACTGCCCACCCCTCTGCACTCCAGTGTCTCCACCGAGGAGGGAAGGTTGGGCCAATCCCGCTGTGTCTTGGAATTGTCAAACATCTCAACCATTTCCCAAATATTTTGGGCTTAGGCGAACCCAGAAAGCCTTCATCAGGCATTTTCAAAGCCCTGTGTGTTTGGGAGGGAAATTGGATCCGTATGGTAGAGATTCCTTCCTGCTTATCATTTAACCAGACCTCAGCCAGCAGCAAGTCCCTCTCGTGTCCACCCTCCAGGCCGTTTCTCCAGGCTTCTTCCCAGGTGCTGCTGGTGACTTGGTTTTTTCCTGTGCAAATAGAAGGTCAGTACAGTTGCCAAAGGAAAGGTGGCACCCCCAACCTGGCTCAAGCTTCTTGGTCAAGACAAAATGACAGAAGAAATGACAGGACAAAAGTTAGTACTGGAAAAAACCTTAGCCTTTCTGTATCAGAGCTGGAGGGTCGTCTTGTCATCACCATTCCAACTCTGATTTTTACATCTGGGGAAACTGAGGCCTACGTGGGGAAGAGACAAGCAGCATCAGCCAGTGACAAGAGCTACAGCTTTGGAGTCAAAGGGTCCGCTGCTTTAAGCAAGCCTCTTCCTCTCAAAGCCTCAGTTTCCTCTTCTGTAAAAGGAATGAGGCAGACTGGGTGACCTCTAAAGGCCTTTCTGGCTCTAAATTCCATGATCCTTAAATGGAAAAACATAGGTCTTCTGGCACCCAGTTCAAGACTCCATCCTTGCAGGATACGGCCTCCCTAGCTATGCCAAACATCATGTGGTATAGTAGAGAGAATGCCAGTCTTGGAGTCAGGAGGCCCAAGTTCAAATCCTGCCTTGGTCTCACATTTTCACAGGACTTAGAATTTTAGAACTGTCAGAAATCTCAAGGGGCACCTGGTCCAGGCCAGAATCCCCCAAGAATCCCATCTTTGACATTCCCATCAAATGCTCATCTGGCCTTGGCTCAGAGACTTCTAGTGATCAGGAGCCTTCTCTCTCCTGAGTCAATTCATTCTATTTTGGGATGGCCCTTATCACTGAGCCTTTCCTGACTCAAGTCTAAATCTGCCTTTTTGGAAATCTCAGTATGTGGCTCTGACTCCTGGGGCCTTTTCTGCTGTTTGCCACCTTTTCTCAGGAAACATTCCACAGGACATTGGAGAGGAGGCCAGGAAAATGGTGTTCAGACCCATTTGAAAATCCAGTAACCAAGACCTGGAGTAATGAAGTGACTTGCTAAAACTTGTTTAAGTTTCTGTTAGAGCCAATGAAATCTCAGTGTCTTCTTCTGAAAAAAATGAGGGGGTAGAACCATATGATTTATAGGATCCTTCCTGCACCAAGATTCTACTGCTCTGTGATGCTGAAGACCTCCCCAGCCCTGAAATCTCCTGTTCTAAGGTTCTTTTCAGCTTTGATATTCCCTGTTCTAAGACCTCTTCTATCTAACTTTCCCTATTCCAGAGCACCTTCCTTCTCTGACTTTCCCTGTTCTAAACCCCCTCCCAGCCCTGAAATCTCCTATTCTAAGATTCTTTCCAGCTTTGATATTCCCTGTTCTAAGACCTCTTCTATCTCTAACTTTCCCTATTCCAGAGCACCTTCCTTCTCTGACTTTCCCTGTTCTTAACTCCCTCCCAGCCCTGAAATCTCCTATTCTAAAGTTCTTTCCAGCTTTGATATTCCCTGTTCTAAGATCCCTTCCATCTCCAACTTTTCCTGTTCCAGAGCACCTTCCTTCTCTGACTTTCCCTGTTCTTAACTCCCTCCCAGCCCTGAAATCTCCTATTCTAAGGTTCTTTCCAGCTTTGATATTCCCTGTTCTAAGACCCCTTCCATTTCTAACATTCCCTGTTCTAAGGCACCTTCCTTCTCTGACTTTCCCTGTTCTAAGCTCCCGTCCAGCCCTGACACCCTGTTCTAGGCCCCTCCAACTCTGACATTCTGTGTGGCTGACATTCTCAGAAGGGAAGGTCAACGGCTTTCTCCAAATAGCTCTTTTTGGCACTTCCAAGGGATGTAAATAGCCTCTTGGACACAAGGGCCATCCAGCCTCCCTCCACTGTTAAGCTATCAGACTGACTGTCCAAAACCAGTGCCCTGGCCGGGGCTCTGACCCCCATTCGTCCCAGGCAGGGATCCATGACTTGCCCTCCGCACACCTGGGCATCGAGGAGAGGCCCAAGGCCATGTCTGGCTCTTCCATTCCCAAGCAATCTGGAGCGTGTCTCTCGGGCAGTCACTCCCACAGGGTGATGGCAGCTGGGGAGCCCTTCCTGCCCCGATCCACAGCTGCCAGTGGCCTCTCCTAGAGGAGGGCAGGAAAGAGAAAGGGGCCAGGTCCAGAAGGAACAGAGAGCAGCTGCTGACCAAAGGACAAAGACCACTAAGAGGGTAGAAAAGGTCTCCCATGTGAAAGAGAGCACAACCCAGTGGAAGAAATACCACCGGGCCTGGCACCACCTTTGTCTTCCCTCAGTGTCCTGCTCTGGAACAGTGGGAAAAGTTCTGGAAACCAGAAGCTTAAAAACCTTTTATTTGAATTCTGGCTCATGATGCTTCTTAGTTGTGTGATCTTGGGCAAGTCCCTTCCCTCCTATGGATCTGAGTTTCTTTATCTACAAAATGAAGTGGTCAGGCTCAAATCCCAGCTCTACTACTTACAGTCTCTGTGACCCTAAACAACTTGTTTAAATCTTTCTGCTTTCCTAAGCTATAAAATGAGAAGCCTGGGCTAAAGATGTCCAAATGTCCTTTCTGGATCCAGTATTCTAAGTAAGCTGAGAGCTCAAAGGATAGAGCACTGGACATGGAGTCAAGAAGACCTGAATTCAAATCCAGCCTCAGACTCTTCATGGGGATGACCTCCAGGTTTAGCAAAGCCAGAAGCTATACAAATGTCCCAACCCTTACTCTCTGAGGGCTTTCTCCACTTACCTCCCCTAGACTTGCTCAGTTACTGAACAGTTTCCTTCCTTTCCTATGAAGGAGGCTCATAGTTAAAAATTCCAGTGGAGGGGCAGCTTAGTGGCTCAGTGGTTAGAGAGCCAGATCTGGATTCAAATCTGGCCTTAGACACTTCCTAGCTGTGTGATCCTGGGGAAGTCACTTAACCCCCATTGCCTAGCCCTTACCGCTCTTCTGACTTGGAACCATTTGTAGATATAGATATAGACAAGGACATAGACATAGACGTAGATATGGACATGGACATGGAATAGACATAGACATAGACATAGACATAGACATAGACATAGACATAGACATAGATAGATATAGATATAGACATAGACATAGACATAGACATAGACATAGATAGATATAGATATAGATATAGATATAGATATAGATATAGATATAGATATAGATATAGATATAGATATAGATATATAGATATATAGATACATAGATATATAGATATATAGATATATAGATATAGATATAATCCCCAAATCTTTCTTTCCTCAGCATAAGGAAGAAAGTCAATGCAGTATAATAAAAAGAACCCTGGCCTTTATGGCTGGTTCAGACAGGCCCATAGAATCAGAAAGAACCTACCCAACCCAGCCCTTCATTTTATAGAAAAAGAAACAGACCCAGAGCATATAAGGGATTTGCCTAAGACCACCCAGGCAGGATCATGGGATCTTAGCTCCAAAGTTAGCAGAGAATGCAGAAGTCATTTAGGACAATACTCTCCTTTTATAGAAAAGGAAATTGAGGCCCTCAAATCTGAAAGGACTCATCCAAGGCTATATAGTAAGTAGAAGAGCTGACATTTGAAGCAACATGCTGACTACAAAAAAAGCTCATCTTCCAAAGTACCACAGGAGGTTGTAGTCCAAGCTCTGCTATTAATTATAGGTTTTTTTCCCTCTCTCTCACTCTTATTTTGTTTCATTTTTTCCTCAACTACATGTAAAATAAATGTTAACATTCATTTTTTTAAAATTTTGAGTTCTAGGAGGCAGCTACAACTCAGTGGATGAAGAGCCAGGCCTATAGATGGGAGGTCCTGGGTTCAAATCGGATCTCAGACACTTCCTAGCTATGACTCTGGACAAGTCACTTAACTCCCATTTCCTAGCCCTTACTGTTCTTTTGCCTTAAAACTAATACACAGTATTGATTCTAAGACAGAAAGTAAGGTGGGGTTTTTTTTGAATTCTAAATTCTCTCTCTCCCTCCCACCCTCCCTTCTTTCCCCTTCTTAAGACAGCAAGCAATTTAATATAGGTTACACATGCAAAACATATTTCCATATTGGCCATGTTGAAAAGAAAAGAAGGAAGGAAGGAAGGAAGGAAGGAAGGAAGGAAGGAAGG
>NW_025345589.1:0-11538 GCF_016433145.1 Gracilinanus agilis
CCCCCCCCCGGGGCTTTGTGTCCGAATTTCCACCTGTTTCTGAGAGTTGACCAGTGTATGCCGCGTTTTCTGACCTCCGAGAGGTGGCAGGCCGGAAACACTGGGAAGCGAGTCAGTTAGAGGGAGGGGGAAGTCGTTGGGAACCGTGGAGACAGGGAATACAGGGAAAGTCAGGATCGTAACTTTAAGGGGTTGGAGCCCCCTTGAGCAGCTCCCTTGGCGAGAGAGGGAGGGAAGAGCAGCTCCCTCGGTGAGAGAGGGAGGGAAGGTCAGGGTTTGATTCCCTGGGGGAAACAGTTCCAGGAAGCCAGGATTCAGATCCCTGGTGGAGCTAATCCCAGAAAAGTCCCAGACGGATGCGTCACGGGCAGAAGCGGGGTCACTGGATCTTTTGGAAGGATGCCAGGGAAAGCGGGATGGAGCCCTAAGTGGCTACATCCCAGATTCAAACTTTGTTTGGATCCACAAAGAGAATCTTTTGTTTTTCGTTCTGTTTGGCTGTCTTTTGTGTTGTCCTTTGTCTGTGTCTTTTAGATTGGTCAAAGATGGGCCAGAGTCGATCAACCCCCCTGGACTTGGTCCTAAGTCATTATTCAGATTTCAGAACCCATGCACATGCCTTAGGTTTATCAGTAAAAAAGGGAAAGTTGCAGATCTTTTGTAATTCGGAATGGCCTGCCTTTGGGGTTGGATGGCCCAGTGGTGGGACAGTAGAAATTGTGCTGCTCAGGCAGCAGACTTAACATCTAAATAGGAGGGGATTTGAAAGTTCAAAGTTCTTTCCTTAAGAAACACAGCCAGCCTAAGAACAGCTCACTTTCAACTCCCACTAGAAACAGATAGCAGTTTGTTTAGGTGCTGCAAGAAGCATTTGTTAGAAATCACAGCCAAAAAGAGAGATGGGTAAGATCAATTGGAGTGTAAAGCACAGGGAAAGTTAGGGGACAAGGAAGTCAGTTCAGCCAATCAGATGGCTGATCGCTGTACCTGAATACCCTCAGTGAAAGGGACAGTGTGCTGCAACTGTTTTAATGAGTTTTCTCACTGCAAATATTTCTTTTTAAGCATGGATCCTAAAGAACTGATTTTTCCTCTTTCTTCCTTTGGATGGGCCCCCACAGGAGCGAAAAAGAGAAAAATTCAGAGCAGAAAAGGGAGATTTTACTCCACAATTGGAAGCATTTTCACTTAAGATTTGATTTTAAGGATTGAGGATTGCTAATGATGTTGATATGGTACAATGTAATTTTAATTACTGTGATAACTGTCAGTCAAATGTGAAATATTAACCAGATTTTATTGAGCACATAAACTCATAGTTAGAAAGTTGTTAAGCCTTGGTTTCAGTGATTTGAGAATTCTCTAAATGTGAATAAATAGCCAGCCTGACACAGAGAGGGAATGTTTATTCTATGAGGTCAGAAATTGTACTGGCTACTTTGTAAATGTGAAAGTCATTCAGAAAAAGCTGTAATGGTGTTATTGGGAACTTATTCTAGAATTTAAACTTGGGATTTTTTCAAAATGAGATGTTCCTTTAATGTATGTGCTGTCAGAACTAACAACAAGTAATCATATGACACATAAGAAGTTATTAAAGTGCTTAATCCGTGCATGGGATTTAATAATACAGGTACTTAAATTTGGAAAAGGTGGAATTTCTAAACAGTGTTATATTTGACTAGGGTTGTATGAACTGTTTTTAAAAAATGTGTACAATGTATAAGAGGGAACTTGTGATTTAGAGATTAACATGTATTTGGACTCGAATTGCTAGAAAGTAATGATGAATGAATACAGAATATGTATGCATATGGACTATAAAGAGAAGTAAGTTTTCCACCTGAAGAGGTTAAGGTTGTATGATATGCAAACTGTATGAAATTAACAAGAGAAAAATTTGACCAGCCCAAGGAGCTAATAGGATTTAATGCAATTAAATATAGTACCTTTCCTCCTTTGGCAATAATGGTGATAAAGGAGGAGAAGCCAGAGGAAATAAGAGTAATTGATAAAGAAATAATAGGTGTAAATCAGAATAATGTTGATGGAATTTAATGAGTTATGTAAGCAACGCTTTGAGGTAAAGGAAGCTAAACTGGAGATTCTATTCTGTTTTAAACAGAGGTCTGAAAGGAATAAGAGTAAATGGCTTTGAAATTCAGTTGTTTACATACTGAAAGGTTACTAAAGGCCTTAAAGTTGTTTGGTAGTTGTGGAGTTCAAACTGAACTTTGTTGAAAATAATTTATTATGAAGGTTTGGTACATGCTAAATTTTAAATGTTAAAGTGATCTCACTTGGTGACGAGAGAAATACTTTTAATTGTTCCACTTTGATACTTAGAAATTGGTATAGCAACACAGTACATAAGTAAGATTTTAAAGAATTTAAAGATGAGTATATTTTAATTATATACTTCAGAGGGTTTAAGGAAATGTTCAAGCAAGTAAAAAAAATTGATAGAAAAGTCGTGGATATCTTGTAAAACAGGTTTTTTTAGCAATATAATTGTTATAGAGATGCAAATGGTGAGCCCCTGGGTTGGGGTTGGGGGTGGGGGGAGGCCCTTCTCAGGAATGAGAGGACTCCAGGCTTAGAAGTGTGAAAGATTTATTGCTAAGATGGGATCCGTGGCCTGTGGGATAGCATGGGTGGAGCAGCCCTGGGGGGGTTGTCCTCCACAGCATGGCCTGGCAGCACAAGTGAAGCAACTATCAGGGGTTGCCCCCATGCCCCCTTTATAAAAGTGTGGACATGACTCCTTGCACTTGGGTGTTTGGTGAGGGGGGGCTGTCTGGGATCCTTGGGGTTTAGGCCTGAGGTATATCTCTTTTGTTACAGGGGAAAGGGAGTTCCCCTGTTCACAGCCTGCCTGAGTTAAGGGGTGCAGAGTCCCTGCCATCTCTGCACAATGCCCATGTTAATCTCAAGAAGACTGTTTTCCTCCCTATTTATCTTTCCATCATAAGAGGTTAAAAAATATAATCGGTTTAAATGTTTATATTATCAAAAATGTTTTTTGGGGTTTAAAATTATCATAAATGATTTTCATCTCAGTGTTTGTTAAGCAGCCTGCTTGTCAAAAGGCTTGCTTTAAGGTTGTAGTGCTTAAAAGGTTTTAATTGGAAATAGACCCTGTAATACTACATGCTTACACTCTTTTGTCTTTCTAGCTAGATGTGTGTGTGTTGCTTCTTTTATATGCCCCATAGCATCCCTCGAAGTTATGGTTTCACTGGTTTTCAGAGGATGTCTATTGAATTACAAAGGTTTCTTTCTAATTCAAAAAGGACCATAATAGCTGTCCCAGTTTATTTCAAAGATATCATAAATCTAAGCTAAATAAGATATGTGAAAGTGCTTTGAGATGTTGGGGAAAATATTTCTCCTTTATTGAAGCCATGATCTCTCTAGACCTCCTTAGGGTATAAGCCTAATAGTAGAACCTCCTCTGAGAACTTTTTAAATTGTAGAATTGCTGACCTCATTTGGTAGAAGGAATTTCTTTATTAGTAGTTTTCTACACTAGTGAAATCACAGGTTTGGCAGAGGGAAAAACCAAGCCAAACGTAGCATTCTCAGAGGGTGATCAGAGGTTGAGCCAGTAGTCTCAGCAGGTCAGGTTCCCTGTCAGTCATTTCTTCACCCAGCACTCTCCCTGTGCTATCTTCAGAACCTAGAAAGACCTTGTATTTTTACATGCCCTACATCACTTAGATGATGTGCCCTGAGAAAAATATCAGACAACTTCTCTGCACAGCACAGCTGTGGGGAAGGATCTGAAATAGAAAACTAACACAATGTTACAATAAACTATCTTCTGGCTGCTTCCTCCTTTAATACCTTCATGAATGGAAATATCCTTTTAAAAGCAACAAAAGCTCATGCATACAGGCAATGGGAACTTTTGTTTCATTTCAACATTCCTATATTTTTGTGCCAAGATTTTATGGGGAATGGGAAGGCAAATTGTAATTAGTCACTGACTTGGGAAGGAGGCAAGAAGATGCGCTAACAGTTTTGGGTTAGAGCTGGTTGAGGAGGTCATTTTGGAGAGAATATTGAATGGAATGTTCTCTAACAAGTTTCACATTTCGAAATGTTCCACCTCCAGCTTCCTGAATGAAAGCTGGTTGTAGAGAGCACAACAGTTGACCAAGTTTCATAATTGGCTCTGATCTTAGGGTTGAAAAACAGCAAAGAGGAAATAGTGACTTCAGAGAGTTGAAGTCGATTCTGTGCCAGTGATGATGTTGATGATCATTTCTCACTTTGACACTTAAATCATTTAGTAGCCTTGAAGAACTTTCTGATCCCAACGAGATTGCATATGCAGTGGAATCAGCCTAGCAAGTCTGAAAAGCATAAATAAAAGAATCTGGCTGGGGCAAGAATTTCATGTGACATTGTGAAATTGTCAGGGTTGCTTATCTTGTTTAGGCCAGAGAATGTCCTAGTAAAGCCAACCAAGGTCATCAGCTTGGTACCCACGTTAAAGCCTTTGTTGAAGAAGCAGCAGAGCACAGTGGATAGAAAGATAGTCTTGGAACCAGAAAGCCCCAAGTCCCACTTCTGACAAATACTGACTGTGCAAGCCTTGACCTCCGAATGCTTGAGGCAGCTCTCTAGCACTACATATTGACAATGGTAGGGTTTTCCCTACCCTGGAGGTAGGGAATACTAGGGAAATCACAGATCCTTATACTACACAGGCTATTGGTCGTTTGAGGACAGCTTGAGAGAGGGCTTTCCCTCTTCAACTTTTGATTTTTTTGGAATCTTGAGGTTCCTTCAAGGCTTAAATGCCTCTCCTAGAAGAGGTCTTTTCTAACTCTTCTAGCCTTGCTGTTAGTGTTTCTTCCTGCCCCATGAGCTAGTATTTACTTTGTGTGAATTTATATTTATGGACCTGTACAACTAGATAGCACAATGGGTATAGCACTAGACCTGGAGTCAGGAAGACCTGAGCTCAAATTTAACAAACAAGCAAACAAATATCTCTGTTTGCCTCAGTTTCCCCGAATGTAAAATGGGGATACTAATAGCAACTACTTCCTTCCACAAGGATTGCTATAAGACTAAATGAGATTAACATGTGCAAAGTGTTTAGCATAGTGCATAGAACATAGTAGGCATTCAATGGAAAAGAAAATCCTTCCTCATTTCCTTCCTTCCTTCCTTCCTTCCTTCCCTCCTTCCTTCTTTTCTTCCTTCCTTCTTTTCTCTTCTTCCTTCCTTCCTTTCTCTTCTTTCTTTCTTTCTTCCTTCCCTTTTTCCTTCTTGTCTTCCTTCCTTTTTTTCCTTCTTTCTTCCTTCCCTTTTTCCTTCTTGTCTTCCTTCCTTTTTTTCCTTCTTTCTTTTCTTCCTTCCTTCCTTCCTCCCTTCCTTCTTTCCTTCCTTCCTTCCTTCCTTCCTTCCTGGGACACAAAGAAATCATGATCTCTGCATTCAATATCTTCCATTGGGTTCTCTGGCCTTTTGCCTGGGGAAGGGGTGTTTGTTTTTGAATCACATGTTCCCTTAGTCCAAGGGTCAGCAAACTGCAACCTGTTGCTTGTTTTTATAAGGCCCATGAGCTCAGGCAGGGACCAGAATTGGCCCATAGGCTGTAGTCTGTTGACTTCTGTCTTGGTTCATGGAATCTGACATCTCACTTTCTCAGTCATTCAAGTTGGCATGAACCCAGGTTCAGAACCTGGAGTAGTATGTAGGGGGTGGGTGACTTTCTTTTGGCTTAGTTCCATACTCCTTGGTATGGCTTTGCTGCCAGTTGCATTCCCCCTCATCCTAGGGAAATAGACCCTCTCTGCCTATCTTTCAAGTTTTCTTGAGGAGAGTTGTTTCCCTCGGTCCCTTTGTTGGTTCTATCACTCCAGTATTCATTTTGAAGCATTATTTTACAGTTGGTTGGAGAGGATTCTCAGAGTGGTTCCAACTTCCTGGGCTTCTACTCTGCAATTTTGGCTCTGCTTTCCCAAAATACTCAAAATACCATGTTAGTTTAATACAGAAATTCATAGCCTTTTTAGTGCCATAGATCCCTCTCAGAATAATGTTTTTAAAAGCATAAAGTAAAATGTATAAGGAAAGGAAACTAGTCTTGCAAAAATATAGTTATCAAATATCAAACAAACAAAACCAAGTTCATAGGTCTTAGATTAATCTCTGGTACGATGGAGCAAGTGCCATTTAGGTTGTCAACCTCTTATCTAAGAAACTTCTTTAAGAGCTTGCCTCTTCACATTACTGACTGGGCTGTGATAGGAAAGAGAAAAGACAGAGACTAATAATCCTGAGACCACAGGGTTTCATGGTTTCTGAAATCCAAGAAAGGCAGCCTGACCATTCTGAGAACATTCTTGAAAGTCCTTCCAGGTAGAGGATAGAAGAAATCTGAAAGTGATTCCTACACCCTGCCCCCCAAACATTTTACATTTAAGGAAACTGAGGCTCAGATAGGCTAAGTGACTAGATCATGGCTAAAGAGCTAGTAAGTATCAGAGGCAGGATTAAAACCCAAAACTTCCTGATTTACAAGTCCAGCATGAGAGCTTAAATATCAGCATATCTCCTTGTATTTCGAATAATGGGATTGCCTCATTCATGCCAAGCAAGTTTTAGTTATAGAAAAGCAGAACCATCCCTGAAGTTCTTTCCCACAATGCTGAGACACAAAAATGTTCCTAGTCAAGGTGTTCAGTGACCAGTGCTGCCATTTGGACAGCCTCAAGTTCTTGGACAATACATGCTGCACAAATAAAGCAATAAAACATTATTATTAGTCACAGATGTTGCTCACGTTTATGCGATGTGTTGTTTTTAAAGCAGCCCCAGTCAGGAGGCATTTTTTTTGCAGGTGGTTCTTTTCTCTCAGTCAGTTTATATTAGTGAAGCTTGGCTCCTCCTCTTTCATCCTAGCCAAAGTAGTTATCAAAGATCCCCCTCTCTCTTCCCTCCTGGTCCTGCTTCTCTGAACTCTTCACAAGAAATCAAGGGCTCTCATGTGATGTCTCAGGTTGAAGAATGCATTACCATCTTCTGGGAAGTCTGGTGAACCCTGCTTTTTTGCTTGATGTTATGGAAATTGTGTTGGAAGGAAGGGAAGGAAGGAGAGAGAAAGGGAAGAAGGAAAGAAGGAAGGCAAAAGAAAGGAAGGAAAGGAAAAAGGGAAGAAAGGAAAGGAAAGGGGAAAAAGGAAAGGAAGGGAGTCCATTTATCCTAGATTACAAGGTGGGAAAGTATAATTTGAGTTGAATAATATTTAGTTAAGTTTGCATCCAGTAGAATACAAGCTGCTTAAGGGCAGGCATTAATTCCTTTTTTGGTTTTTAGATTTTCAGTAAGGGGTAGCTTAACTAGAGTTCTAACTTTGGAATTAGGAAGGCATGGATCCAAATAACAATCCTAACCCTTACTAGGTAAGAGGTCTTGGGAAAATCACATTACTCTATCTACTAAATCATAGATGAGTTGTGATCTACATCAGGGGAGAGATTTCCTCCCCTCAGTGGCTGCTTCCTTTATCTCCTCACTGACCAACTGCTATTTTACAATCTTCTTGCCAGGAAGTCATTTCTACTTCCTCTCCTGTGTCCAGGTCTCTTTGGTAAAGGAATCTTTGGATCTGGCTCACTGCTCACTGAACCTGTCAGTTCTCTGATCTACTGGGAAACCCTGCTCTCTCCTCTCTCAAGCTAGACAGAGGCAGAGATTAAGAAAATCCCTTTAACACCTTGATGGGGAGCTCTCAAGATTGGAAAAATCACAGATCTTTCCATTATCCCCAACACCTACCACAGTTCCTTACACATAGTTCAGCTTCATAAATGTCTTTTTTAATTGGATTATGGCTTAAAAAAATATATATCTTCAAACCTCATTTCTCATTCATGCTTGTTCTTTTTCCAGTGCTGCCAAATGAAAGAAGCTTTCATGCTGCTGCTAAAAGAAACAATCTGGATATCATGGAGCAGCTGGTTGAAAAGAAGGTTAACATTAATGCCATGAACAGTGTGAGTAGAGACCATACATATAGTAGAATATCATCGAGAGTGATAGTTGAATTGGACCAATTCTCTCAGCAGTCCTAGAGTAAGGTTAACACCCTTGGCATTCCATCTCTATTTCCAACCTTCTGGATCTCTCCACTAGGATGATCACCAAAACCTTGCAGTCTGAAATTAAATTTGTCCTATCTAAAACTGAATTCACCCCCTTCTCCCCTATACCTGCTTCTTCTCATAATTTTTCTCTTCCTATTGATAGTACTTCCATACCTCCCAAATACCCAAGTCCATAAACTGTCATCTTTGACTCAGAAACTCTTAGATTTAGAGGTAAAAAGGACCCTTCAGAGCTTGTCTAGTCCAACCCTTCATTTTATAGTTGAGGAAACTGAAATCAGGGATAGGAAATTATTTGGACAGGGTCATACTGGTAATAAAGATCAGAGATGGGATTTGAATCCAGGGCCTCTGACTCCAGCATCGATGTTCTTTTTACTGCTTCGTACTGTCTACACTCCCTCCTCTCCCACATCAAGTCAGTTGGCAGTTCCAATTCTCATTGGAACCTCCTCATCTCATCCACTTTTGTTCAGATCATCTTTAATTACGGTCATAACTTCATAATTAGTGTTCTCACCTGTTTTCCTCACCCTTCCCCAGGCTACGCTTCACACTGCTGCTAGAATAATGCTCTTGTTCTGTTACTCTAATCATTCAAGAACTTTTCGTAGTTCCCCATTAAATACCAAATAATGTATAAACTCCTGACCCTGACATTCAAGGTCCTCTACCACCTGGATTCAATCTTCTTATCTCTTTCACTCTACTTTTACAGTCCAGTTGAACCATGCCTTGTGCCTGCCCTCTTCTTTTGCTGTCTGAAATATTATCATGCTTTTACTTACATCAGCTTTGCCTGGCATGGACTGCTCCCATCTTTTGGAATCCCACTTCTTCCTTTGAAGCTCAAGTCAGTTGCTACTTCTTCGGTGAATGCTCTCATGACACTCCCAATCACAGGGAAAAGAAATCTCTCCCTTTTCAAACTCCTCAAAGCACACTAAACTCCTCTCTGCTTTTATTTTCTCCTTTTATCATTGGTTTGTCTGTTGATGCCTCTTTCCACTTTAGAGAGCAACTCCTTGGGAGCTAGATCTGTTAACAATTTAAAATTATTTCAATATACTGATTCTGAGTAAGAAATATCAGTTTATTGATTATATACATTTATTGGTTAGATCGGCATCATAATCAACATAAAGGTCAATGGCCCTCTCGAATGACCAGAGACTCTAAATCTTGGTAAGGCAGCTTAATAAATAGAATTTTAAGAGCTTATTATTCAGCCCCTCCCTTGAATAACACAAGACATCTCTAATTGGTGAGTAGCTGATTAAGAAGTGTTCCATCAAACTATCCATTCTTCCCCATCCCCACAGAATAATTTTAAAGAATCTTCCTGTAAGTCAGAATCTGCGAAAGAAATACATTCCTGGGGATTTCTAAGAAAAAAGAAAATGCAAAAAGCAGCAGACTGGATAAAATCTCTGACCTAGACCCCAGATACAGGAATACACAGTAATTCTCCCTAATATACAGGAACCAGAGCTCTTCTACTCCATGTTCCTAATATAAGAATTAATACAATATATGAAAAAGAAATTCTCACTTTCCATATGTTCTATATGATAGTTCTCTTTGCATCCCCTCCACCAAAGCAAAGACTTATTAGGTAAGGTAAAAGGTGAGTAGAAGAAAGTGAACTGGACATAAAATCAAGAGTCCTGTGGTTTGACTGAACCCCTACTTATATCATCTAGTTCAACAAGTCCTTCAAGTTTTCTTTCTTTCCAAAATACAGGCATTCATATTTGCACTGGAAGCTGTGGAAATAAGAACTAATTAGACCTTCAAGAGCTATATGAATGTCAGTTGCTTTTATTATATTAAAAAAAAAAGTTTGTTGGTTTAATTAAATTGAAAAGGTGAAATCAGAGAGTACCACCTTCCTGGAGTATGAGTTTATCTTATCTTTGGGAAAGGATGTAGGGTGTTTGCTTGCTTTTTAATCTCCTCTGCCAAACTTAATCCATTGTGGGTGTGTGTGGCAAATCAACACAGTCTGTTTATCATTTGGGTCTCTCAGATTCTGGAAAGTCAGAACATCCTTGGCTATTTGATCTTAGTTGATTTTCTTCCAAGAAATGTCATTTGTAGCTAAGTTCCTCCAAAGCTGAAATCTCTAGAAAAAAAAAAATTACTTCTTTAATGGCATTGTTGCTGGGTTCCTGTTTGGCCAGAAACCTTTTGATTTTAGCTTCTATCTCTCTGGTGTCAGGTTTCGGAGAGCAGGGGATGGCTAAATGGGTCCATTGCTAGAAATATGGGTCTCCTGTTTCCCTGGATTTCCTGAAACTCTTCTTGATGGAAATCTCTGGATGCCTCTGATAATGTTTCCGAAAGGGGGACAGGGCAGAGGAAAGGAGATGGAGAGGGCCAGTTGCTTAGGAGAGTCTGTGGGAGCATTTCAAGATGTGTGAGTGAGTCTCTGTATGCATGTACACATGTGTGTGTATGTGTGTATGTCAGTGTCATAAAAACTAAAGTAGAGGCAGCTAGGTGATTCAGTGGATAGAAGCCAGGCCTAGAGATGGAAAGGAAGGTTTAAATCTGGGTCTCCTATCTTCCCTAGTCAAACCTGTGGAGAAATAAGTTGAGAAAGTGAACATCTTGGGGGGGATTAGCCTTGCTCATCCAAGCCAGTGTATCTGATCATCCTCCATTTTCAACTGATTCCAACTGCTTGGTGGGAGGGGTGAGAGTAAGGAGTACCTACCCCTCCCTACTCACTCAAGCCTGTGGGGGGGGGGAGGAGTGAGTCCTGTAGGTTTCTAGTTTCAGGCCATCTCTTCAGCTTCCCAAATATCTCCGTTAAGGTCAACAGATACTTCCTAGCTGTGCGACCCTGGGCAAGTCATTTAACCCCAATTGCCTATCCCTTTTTACTCTTCTGTGTTGGAATGGATCCTTAGTATCATTTCTAAGAAAGAAAGTAAAGGTTTAAAAAAAGAAACTAAAGCACAGAATACCAAATGATTGTTTGCTGCTAGCAATTTCCGTAAAAACTGTTAAGTCTCTTCCATCAGCCCTCTTTTTTTTTTTTTTTTTTTTTTTTTTTTTAGGGGAAGGACAGGACTTGTGTTTTTATCAGCTTAGGAGAACTTCTAGCATAGAAACTCTTATCTAGGTATGTTGCTCAACAACTTGTAAAAGTAACTGGAAATCTTAGGGAGTTGGCCAGGGACACCAAGAAGATAAAGGGATTTGGCCATGGTCTCACTGCTAATATGTCACAGGCACGACATGCCTCAAGGTCTTCTGACTCTTAAGGCTAATTCTCTCTCTCGGTCTCTCTGTCTCTCTGTCTCTGTCTCTGTCTCTCTCTCTCTAGAAGTTTTCTTTCTTTCTTTCTTTCTTTCTTTCTTTCTTTCTTTCTTTCTTTCTTTCTTTCTTTCTCTCTCTCTCTCTC
>NW_025345590.1:0-2835 GCF_016433145.1 Gracilinanus agilis
GAGAGAGAGAGAGAGAGAGAAACCCTAGAGTAAACAATGGTGGCCTTCAGCATCTGTATCATTTTACAGGCTGAATGGATGTGTTTAGCAGCAAAGCTTCCAAAATGAAATCATAAACCAGGCATAATCAGCTTGGGCTAAGATAAAGATTCTTTAAGTAACTGTGGAAGCCAGACTTGTTTCAGTTCTGGTAATGAAGTTTCCTTCCCCCACCTCCTCCCCTTTCTTTCCCCCCCCCAGTCACACAGATTATGCCAGTAATAAAATGAAATGCATTTGCTACATAAGAAAAATAAAATTAAAAATTAAAACAAAACAAAAACCTCCACAAAAGTAATGGGGAAAGTGGGGGCGGGGGGGGGGATGCAGGGAAAAGCTCTCCCAAGTGCATCGTCTGGGTAAGATGATATCAGATGTAGCACACAGAGACAGCAAAGTTCAAGAGACAAACATATATCAGCTTTTGGCAAACTGCTCACCCCACTGTTATGCGTTTTACATAACTTGATGCCAAATAGTAACAAGCCCCCCTTGCCAAAATCCATGAGAGGTCAAGCCAGGATCGGCCGTGAGCTCAGAGATGCTGCTTTAAAAAGCCCAGGACTGGTCTATTTTGAGTTTTGAAAAAACAAGAGACTGTCTGGGCCTCTTTCGCCCCCTCCCCTCCCCTCCCCTTTTCTTCTTTCCTTTTCTTTTTTCCCCTTCATTAAAAAAAAAACACCCAGATATCTCAATCTCCTTCCATTCTTCCATCCCCCCAATGTTCAAGCTTTGTTGTCATAGGAGAAGGTTCTCTTCCCTCACCTAGACCCTCATGGTCATCAATACATCTAATTGATCATAGCTTGGGACAGAGTCCTGTAGTTTCTTAACTAAGAGGGAGGGAGAGAAGAGTCAACTTTCATAAAGAATGAGCAGTCACCTGCCTCTGGGCCTCAGTTTCTCCATCTATAAAGAGGAAAGTGAACTAGATGACATTAAAGATTCCTCTCAGTTCTAAAATGATGGTCCTGGGAACTGGAATTTCATCTATGCTAGGATCCAGGTGTGGGGAAGGATTCTTTCCACTCATGAAGATGAGCTCTTCTCTTTATGTTGTAGTCTTGGAGAGTTGCTTGGGACACTGAGACATTAAGAAATTAACCCAGGGGCACCCAGTTAATATGCTAAAAGAGGCAGGAAGGTAGGACTTGAACTCAGGATCTCTTGGCTTAGAAGCCTGGCCACTAGTCACCATACCACAATGCTTTGCACAAACTCAGCATTTAATCAACATTTGCAACTGAGAAACTTATAGTTTATCCTCCAATTCATTTTCGAAACTCTCTGACACCTCTTTCCAGGACCAAAAGGTCTCTGAAGTTGGCTGTACCTTTCTACTTCCATTGAGCCACCACTAAGTATTCTTTCAGAAGAAAGTCTGTTCTCTTGTGGAAAGTAAGTCTCCCAGACTTTCTGGAGAACTGAGAAATTCTTGATCCTGGAGCTCTTATTCTGTCTCTGTCTGTCTCTGTCTCTGTCTCTATCTCTGTTTTTCTCTCTTTGTCTTTCTCTCTGTCTTTGTCTGTCTGCCTCTATGTGTGTGTGTGTGTCTCTGTCTCTCTGTCTTTCTGTCTTTGTCTCTGTCTCTATGTGTGTGTATCTCTCTGTCTTTGTCTCTCTGTGTGTGTGTGTGTGTGTGTGTGTGTGTGTGTGTGTGTGTGTGTGTGTGTGTTTCTGACTATCTCTGGCTGTCTTCTCCTTACCAAGGCTCACACTTCCCCTTACTTGGGTTAGGGTCTGAGGGAGTGGCATAGAGGATCTGACTTATCAAAGAAGGTAGAGATTTGGGGACCAGACACGCAGGGCCTTGAAAGTGTGAGTTTAGATTAGGGGGTCTTGCCTGACCATCCTACCCTCTACAGCAATTATTGCTTCTCTCAAATGATTGGATCTTCCCTTTGTTTACATTTTGTATTTCTTTATCTGCCTACACAGGCAGTGTTTTCGAAATGTTCTTTTTATCTATTTGTTGCCTTCTTCCCCCATGGAAAGGAAGCTTCCTGAAGACAAGTGGCTGTTTTTTGGTGGGTTTATTTTGCATCTATATCTGCCCTGGTTTTGTCTTTGTCCCCCCAGCATTCAGCCCAGTGTCCTGCAGGTAGAGCTAACATTTAATACACACTTTTAAAAAGAGTGGAACGCCCAAACAAATCACTCTTTGTTTCCTGCTGTGGGTAGGACCACAAAATCCAACCACCCTCGCCCCTCAGATGCCCACGTTCCATTTCCTTGTGGATGCTCTACAGCTGGCATCCATCAGATGCTGAACGTCCGGCTTGTCCCCACAGCTAGCCCCAGTGGGTGCCTCACTGCACCCATCTGTGCAATGGGAACTTTGCAGCCTTGCCTGGCAGTCCTCCCCCTTAGTGCCTCACTGAATCCACAATTCGCCCAGGGCTGCAGAGAAGGGGAGGGGGTCCCCCCAAGGAAGGAGCCGGCCCTGAGTACAAAGTATCGTTTATTAGGGAAGGCACACTGGAGGTTCTAACTAGGCTGACAGTGTCCCTGGAAAGGGTATTGTTCAGCTCTAGGCCGGGGCTGACCATTTGGAAAATGAACTTGTAAAGGCCTCCGGGTACCTGCTGCTGGGAGGGAAGAGTGGGGAGCTGGGAGGGGAGAGTGAAAGGGAGTTGGGGAGGAGGGGGGGCTCCCAGGCTAGAAGCAAAAGAACAGGAAAGAGAGGCAAGGCTGTATGAGGCTGGGCCACAATGGGTCGCTTTTCTGGCCTTGTTTATTGAGACCGTCCGGAATATTTAAACAGTTTTATATTCAAAGATTCCAAGGGGGTGGTGG
>NW_025345591.1:0-10093 GCF_016433145.1 Gracilinanus agilis
CGCCCCCGCAGCGCCCCGGCTTTGCCTCAGCAGCCCCGGCGCACGAGCCAGCGGTCAGGGAAGCAGCGACAGACCGCAGCTCAAGTGACTCCCGAGCCCGCCCCAACTCCTTCCTGGACAATCGCGAACGTGCCACTTCGGCCGGGCCGGGGGGCGTGGCCTTGGCGTGCCCGCCCCTCCCTCTTCCCAACCTTCCCCCCTCCTCCGGAGCCGGGGCTACACTGACCCCTGTGATCTGGGCCCGAGCCGGCCTCCGCACCTCTGATCGCTGGCAGTCCCAGCCGCCGGCCGCCTCCCTTGCCCTAGGACGCACCAGCCGACCCCCGGGGTCCCTGGGCACCCGCCGCCGCTCCCCGACTGCCGGCCCGCAAAGGGTTAACGCGGCGCGGCTGGAAGCCCCGCCTTCCTCGAGTGAGGAGGGGGAGACCGAGAGAGAGAAAGAGCTCCTTACAATAGCGGCTGGAGCTCGGCGCTTCCCTGCGGAAACCGGGGAGCAGTCGGAGCCCTCGGGTTCCATCTGGAAAGCGAGGCGGCCTGGGAGTTGTAGTCTTTCTGCTTCCCAGACAAAGGACGCCACCCCGCCGGGAGCATCCCTTCCTGGTCTCCCCCGTCTTGGGGAACTCTGCAGATCCTACTGGGGCAGGTGGCCCAGCTCTGCACAGTCTGCCGGGGGTCACTTTAGGGGCCTGTTTCATAGGATTCAGTTGGATCTGTAGGAATCCAAACATCCCAGATCGAGCGCTGGAGGGGACCTCGGAGACCACTTTAAGGCACCCTGATGTTCTTTTTACCAAGGAGGAACTGAGGCCCAAGGGAGGGGAAGTGAATTGCCCTGTCATACAAAGAGGAAATAAGCAGTCAGAATTTGAATCCACGTCCCTGCTTACAAGTCCAGCACCCATTCCCACTGTGGAGAAAGGCTGCTTATTACATCCATACAGGGCTGCTTTTTTCCTCTGGCCCTTCTCTTTCCCTCCTCTCTTTGTATTCTAATTCTGTTTGCCCAGCACGGGTGAACCTGGGAGATCTCCACCGGTGGCCATCTCTGGAGGAAAAGCTGCGTTGACTCCCTCCCTGCCCTGGAATCGGACTCAAGTCTAATCGCTACCTCTGTGCCTCAGTTCCCCTCCCCAAGAATTGGACCGTCCTTGGGGATGGATTGGGTTATAGAGGAAGGATCACATGACTTGGAAGGCAAAACACTGGCTTTGGAAACCCCGAGCAGTCACCCGCCAGCTATCTGCATAGCTTGAGGCAAAGCAGTATCACCCTCTCGGAGTTTCGTTTTCTTTATTGGTGAAGATAAAGTTCCCAGTTTCCTCGGGGAAGCGGACCGCCGCTATTGCATGGAAGGCATTGCAGAGTAGGCGAGCCACATCCAAATGCTTATTTCCTTCTCGAACGAGTGGGGATGACGACACTTCCATTGGGTCTCTCTCGGGGTGGCTGTAAACCTTAAAACATCCTATAAACCAGCTCGGGAGCTTGGAAGGCCAGATGGAGGTTATCAGTAATCCCGAGAGTTCGAGCCTGGCAAGGGCTCTGGAGATCAGGGCTTATCATTCCCTCATTTTCTAGATGGGGAAACTGAGGCTCACAGAGGTAAAGAAGAACGAGTCAGTGTCAAAGCTAGGACGGTAATCTAGGTCTCCTGATTTTTTATTAGGCTCTAACTTGCTTGGACAAGTTTATAGTCATCACTTCTCTTATGAACCAACCCCAGTGTAGTCACTGATCTGTAAGTCTGCAAGTCAGTCAATAAACACGTAATAAACTCTCGAATAAATTGGATTTCAGTGAAGAGGAGTTGCCCCAAAGCTCTAATTGCTCCATTGAGCCTCTTTCATGGCCCCTTGGAATAAATTATTCTTATTAGCCCATTGTGTGAGAAGAGAGTCTTCACATGCCTGGGGGTAGACACCTGGTCTGTCCCACCCCACCCCCATTCTTGGAGCCACCAAAAGAGGAAATTGACCCTGCAAAGGGCTCAGGGAGCCCTTATGCCAGAGGTGCTAGTCTTCCCTGAATACCTCATACATCCCTTGAACACCTACTATGTGCTAGGAGCAGTGCTAAGGGCTGGAGATTCAAAGGAGAAAAAAACAGTTCCTGCACTCCAGGAGCTCATACTCTGATGGAAGAGAGCACAAGTGTATAAAAACAACATATAGGGGTAGCTCAGTGGATAGAGAGGCAGGTCTAGAGACAGGAGGGTCTGGGTTCCAATCTGGCCTCAGACATTTCCTAAATGTGTGACCCTGGGCAAGTCACTCACCCCCAACTGCCTAGCCCTTATCACTCTTCTGCCTTGGAAACAATATTTAGTATAGCTAAGTGGTTAAAAACACTATATATATATATATATATATATATATATATACATACATACATACACACACATACATACATATATATATATGATAAATTGGAAATAATCAGCAGAAGGAAGGCGTGAGAATTATAGAATGTCAGGAAAAACTTCCTGTTAGAAGGTGGGGTGTTAGCTGGGACTTGTAGGAAGCCAGGAAAGTAGGAGGCAGAAAGGAGAGAGTTTGGAGAACAGGACACAGTCAGGGAAAATGCCCAGTGAGGAGACAGAGTCTCCTGTTTAAGGAAGAACACAGAGTACAAGGAGGGAAATGATATAGAAGAAAAGATAGGAGAAAGTCATAAAGGGCTTTGACCACCAAACAAGGGCTTTTCTATTTGATCCTGGAGGTAATGGGAATCACTGGAATTTATCATTTAGGGAGTTGACATGATCAGCCCTTTGCTTAATGAAACTCAATCTGATAGCTGAGTAAGGGATGGTATTACAATGGACAGAAACTTATGGCAGGGTCATCGACCCATAGGCCCATGTTGGTGAACCTATGGCACACATGCTGGAGAGAGCTGTTCCCTTCCCCTTCTCCACGCATGCCTGAGGACATTTCTCTCATCACCAGTCCCTCTCCCCAGCAGCCCAAATGGGACCGCTTCCTCCCTCCCTTGTCTGGGGTAAGGAGGTGGCTCACATGCAGAGTGAGGGTGCAGTTTGGGCACTTGGTCTCTAAAAGGTTCACCATCACTGCCATAGGCTTTAGCAATAGTCCAGGTGTGATGAGACCCTACACTAAGGTGATATCAGTGTCAGAGGAGAGAAAGGAGCATGCTCAAGGGATGATACAAAGATAAAATCTGCAGGCCTTACCATTAGATTGGATATGGGGGCGGAGAGAGTTGAAGATGACATGTAGGTTTTGAGTCTGGGTGACTGGTGCCACCCTTAACAGTAATACACACTTACAAAGAGTTTGGAGGGAAAGAACAAACTTCCATCTTAAAGATATTGAGTTTAAAGACATCTTCCAGACATCAGGTTCAAGATGTCAAATGGGCAGTGAGGGAGACCACAAGAGATCAACAGAGAGGTAGGATCTGGATAAGCAGATCTGAGAATCATCAGCATAGAGATGAAAATTGAATCCATCAGGGCTAGTAAGATTACCAAGCAAAAGAGTATAAAGGAGGGGCAGCTGGGTAGCTCAGTGGAGTGAGAGTCAGGCCTAGAGACAGGAGGTCCTAGGTTCAAACCTGGCCTCAGCCACTTCCCAGCTGTGTGATCCTGGGCAAGTCACTTGACCCCCATTGCCCACCCTTACCAATCTTCCACCTATGAGACAATACATCGAAGTACAAGGGTTTTAAAAAAAAGAGTATAAAGGGAGAAGAGAAGGCCCAGGATGGAGCTCTAAGGGACACCCAAGTTTAGTGGCTGTCACCTGGACAAAGATCCAGCAAAGGAGAACAAGAAGGAGCATGGACTATCCCACTTGGACTATCACAATAACCTATGGGTTGGTGTCCCTGCCATAAGTTTCTCTCCATTGCCATACCATCCCTTACCCAGCTATTAGATGATGGTATCAGACATAGGAGGATAACCTGAGCAGAGCAGTGTCACAAACCCCCTCCCAGAAGAGAATATCAAGGACAAGAGGGTGATCAACAACTATCCGAGGCTGTAGAGAGGTCAAGACAGAGGATTAAGAACAGGTCATTCAATTTGACAATTAAATCATGGGTCATTTTGCAAAGAGCAGCTTTGAATGAATGATGAAGTTGGAAGCTAGGCTGCCAAGAGTTAAGAAAAGAGCCAGAAAGAAAGAAATGGGGACACCTGGTGTAGATGACCTCTTCTGGGCCACAAAAAGAGAGCAGAAATAGAATGATAGCTAGCAGGCAGGGACAGCTGAATCAAACGAGAATTTTTCAAAGATGGTAGAGACATGGACATGGTAGTGGGCAGTAGAGAAGCAGCCAGTAGAAAGGGAGAGGTTGAAGATAAGTGAAAAAATGAAGATGATAGAGCGGGGCAGTCTGCTGGAATATGGGTGAAAGTGGGTCATCAAAAGGGAGCCAGGTCTTCATGAGAGCTGGAAGTTGAAGGGAGAAGGGAAAAAATTTCAGATGAAAGCAAATTTGTTACTACGGGGTTGTTGAAAGAGACTATGAATGATTTTCCATGGATAAATGGAAATACTACAATTATTAGTGACAACTGTGTCACCGCTACTGTGGACTATTTTAAGATTCACCTATGGGGGCTCTTCCTCATTGTCAAAATAGATTTAGTAGTCCTGGCAAATGCAGTGCCATGCATAGCATCTAGAGTAAGACCAGGACCCTCAAGACACCATCCCTTCCTATTTATCACCATCAAAACTATTTTCAGGCATAAATCAAGTCAGAGGTTGTAGTTATCTCTAAGGAAGACTGTCTTATGAGCAAAGCTAGAAAAATAAAGTCTGATGCAAATGGTGGAAGACACGGGAAACTTCACATATTCTAAAATTGCCTCTCAAGGCCTTAAGAGCTTTCTCCAGATCCAAGTGCTGCAGCTTCAGGAAAGTTCCATTTCTATATTAAATATGTGACCTTTTCCCCTTTAAGGCTGATTTGGGTAAAAACAAGGTCCTATTAGTTATATGCAGTATAAGTCCAAAATTAGTCATTAAGTGAAGGTGGGACAGAGTCTCTCCTTCATCCCTCCTCATAATTATTTCTTGAAAACCTTATCCTTTAAGATCTAGTTCAGATATTTCTAGGTTGTATGGAAAGCCCAGCTGAGGACTGGCCATTTTCTCCAATCATCATGACCTCCCATCTCTCAAAAATAGAAAATTATGTGCAAGAGAAAAAGCCTTTTCAACTGACTTTGCAATCCTAGGACACAAATAACCCAAATGAGGTAAAGAAAAAATATATAATTGCAGAGGAGGCTAATAATCCCCTACCCCTAACACCCTCGGTTCAGCATTCCCCTCCATCAAAGAGATCTAGGGATTACAACAAGATTCAACTGTGTGCTAATGCCTCCCTATGGAAACTCAAATGGTCACTATTTGCCAAGGCAACAGCAGACAGCACTCTTATGCCACAACAGAGCTCAGTCAGAAAACTGAGGAACAGAAGGAACTGAGGCAGGACTGTGTGTATGTGTGTGTGTGTGTGTGTGTGTGTGTGTGTGTGTGTGTGTGTGTGTGTGTGTGTGTGTAGCTATTTGGCACTCCATTATGTCTGAGGGAAAGAATCCAGCATCTAGATAAAGCCAGTTCTGTCCCTCTAGAACTGTGGTGGTGAACCTATGGCACGTGTGCCAGAGGGGGCACTCAGAGCCCTTTCTGTGTGCATGCATGCCATTGCCCTTGCCCTAGCACAAAATTTGCTAGGGTTTGTTACTAGAAAGCCAGAGGAACACAAGGCCAGGCTGCTCCTCAACCCTCTGCTCAACAGCCCAATGGGAGCACTTCCTCCCTCCCCTGTCTGGGGTAATGTGGGGTACAGTTTGGACACTTGGTCTCTAAAAGGTTTGCCATCACTGCTCTAGAAGCTTGAGGCAGAGACCCCAGCTGATGAACCATGAGTTGCCCATCCTAGGAGAAGGCCAAGACAGCTTTGAGGTATAGTTCCCAGAGAAACTTTAATCAAAGGAGGGAGAGTGTGAAAAGTGAGCAATAAGGGAAAATAAGGAAATAACGCTAAAGTTACCAAAGCTTTCAAGAGGACGAAAGTTCGAAGACATCAAACACAAGAAAATAAACTAACGAGGAAGATATTAATCACGAAAGGAAATATGGCCTCGAGATCAGGTAAAAAGTTCAGACTAAATATTGTAAAATAAACCAACATCTGATGAGGCAGATGTCCCTGTGGATTCCCTGGAGAGCATAGAACCACAACAGGATATTCCTAAATGGTTTTAAAGAGAAATAAGAATTGGGGAAAAGAATTTGTAGACTATAGAGAAGAAATAATTCAGCAGCAGCTATTGGATTGAGAGCCAGGCATAGAGATGGGAAGGCCTGGATTCAAATGTGACATGTTCTAGCTGTGTGACCCTGAGTAAGTCACTTAACCCCCATTGCCTACTCCTTACTGTTCTGTCATGGAACCAAAACGCAGAAATGATTCTAAAGCAGAAGGTAATGGTTTTAAAAAAGAAAGAAAGAGTTGGCAGAATAAAAAAAAACTTTAACACATACGGTGACATGTCTCACCAAAGAAATAAAAGCAAGAATAACTGATTGAATGTGAGAATACATGGAAATGAAGGACAATCTAAAAAGAGAGAAGTAAAAGCAATAACATTAAAAGAAAAAATGATCTCCATACAAGCAAAACATTGATCCGGAAGACAGTATACATAAAAAATAGCTAAGGATTATAGATTCCCAAGAGAATAAGACAAGTTAAAACACTTGAACACTACAATGCAAGAAATAATACAGAAAACTGATCATATTATCTAAACACAGAAAAAAGTACCAATCAAAAAATCCGCAGTTCACCTACAGAAAAAAAATCTGTGCTGCAAACTCCAAAACACATAGTGATTAAATTTAATAATCCCACTGGCAAACAACAAATTTTGCAAGCAACCAGAAGAAAGATGTTCAAATATAAAGGAAAGGAAATTCAAATGACAGGACATTTTGTACCCACCAGAAACTATACAAAGGAATGGAATCATGTATACTGAAAAGCAAAAATTGGCCTCAGACACTTCCTAGCTGTGTGACTCTGGGCAAGTCACTTAACCCCCATTGCCCAGCCATTATCACTCTTTTGCCTTGGAACTAATACTTAGTAATGATTCTGAGACAGAAGGTGAGGATTTAAAGAAAAAAAAGGGCAAAGGACCTCAAGATA
Organism: Gracilinanus agilis; assembly: GCF_016433145.1. NCBI lineage: Eukaryota > Metazoa > Chordata > Mammalia > Didelphimorphia > Didelphidae > Gracilinanus > Gracilinanus agilis. Next base: position 7,195 of record NW_025345591.1, read on the forward strand.
CAATTTAAGGTTGCATCTTACAAATCTGAGCCTGTTAATGAAAAAAGAGGGATATTTAATTTAAAAAAAGACATGTTCAAACTTTCCTCAAAAGAAAGCCAAACATGAAGAAATTATTTGTTCTTCAAGCACCACGGACAACAGAAATAAAACAAGGATAATCAATTACAGCCACCAAAGAAAACAACAAAATACCAACAAAGGGAGCATTCGGAGGTTTCTTTCTAAATGTATATAGGTAAGGGGCAGGTAGGTGGCTCAGTGGTCTGAGAGCTAGACCTAGAGATGGGAGGTTCTGGGTTTAAATCTGGCCTCAGACACTTCCTGGCTGTGTGACCCTGGGCAAGTCACTTAACCCCCACTGCCTAGCCCTTTCCCCTCTTCTGCCTTAAAACCAATATACAGTATTGATTCTAAGACAGAGGTAAGGGTTTAAAAAATGTATACGGGGGGGGGGGGCAGCTGGGTAGCTGGGTAGCTCAGTGGAGTGAGAGTCAGGCCTAGAGACGGGAGGTCCTAGGTTCAAACCCGGCCTCAGCCACTTCCCAGCTGTGTGACCCTGGGCAAGTCACTTGACCCCCATTGCCCACCCTTACCACTCTTCCACCTATGAGACAATACACCGAAAAGTACAAGGGTTTAAAAAAAAAGAAAAGAAAAGAAAAGAAAAGAGAAAAAATGTATACAGGGGGGCAGCTGGGTAGCTCAGTGGATGGAGAGTCAGGCCTAGAGACGGGAGGTCCTGGGTTCAAATCCGGCCTCAGACACTTCCCAGCTGTGTGACCCTGGGCAAGTCACTTGACCCCCATGGCCCACCCTTACCACTCTTCCACGTAGGAGCCAATACACAGAAGTTAAGGGTTTAAAAAAATGTATTCAGGGAAACAAGAATGAAGCCAGAAATCGAACAGAAGAGATAATGGAGAAACAGGCCTTAAGACCTATCTCTGAGATTATTTCCTCCATGAAATATTGCTCGTAAACCCCTTTTCTCCAACTGCTTGCAGAGCTGATACAAAGCAGTATGTGATATGTCAGTCCTTCTCCTAGTCTTCCTTTCCATTCACCCAGTAATGGTCCAGATGTTGGTAGAGAGGGTTGGTGGGAAGCAATCTGGCTGCTCCACAGAGTATCTCTTCATGATCATCTTAATCATTTTCTTTAGCCAATAAAATAAAAGGTAAGTGGCCATGTCACGGATTGTCCGTGACGTCAAAAAGAGCAGAGCAGCCAGCTTGAAGGAGATCTCCCAGAAACAGCATGGGGCAAGAGCATTTCAATAATTCAGAGCAATAGTTGATTTCTTCTCCCCTAGACTAAATTTGGAATCCAGCTAGTGAGGGCAACTAAGTCTTCCCAGTCACACCCTAAATGGAAGGGCGCTTAGTCCAAGAACTTGTAGGCAAAAGTTGTCTGGTGAGCAGTGGGGATTCTGCCATCTTTGGTCTACTGGAATCTCTGATGAAATCACTTGGCTGGGTCCTTGCGAGCACCACCACCTGATGGCTAAATTGCATACTGCACCCCTTTGCTGATGATCCAGAGACAACAGGATTTTCTGGACACTTACAGAAAGAAAGGCACGATGAGCTCCTTCCTGGAAAGCAATTTGGAACCCCGCTCGGAAAGTTACTGAACAGGGCAAAGCTTTTGACCCGAACGATACCACTACTAAGTCTAGACACCAAAAAGACCCAAAAAAAGAGGGGAAAGGCTAAGAGTGTGCCGGTCAAAATTTAACAAGAAGCTTTTTTTTTGCTCAACGCTTTTAAATTTAATCTTCATTATTAGCATTTTTTCTATAACTTTCTTAAGTCTACACAATCAACAGTACAAAAACAGTACAAAAAACCAAGCCCTGATTTGTAACATTTTTCATTTTTTGAGGCATAAATGTTCCTAACGATAGGCTTCCCCAAGCACTAACCTCCTGGAAAACATTTATATAGACAAATATTTATAGCAGTTCTTTTTGAAGCAGTGAAGAACTAGAAACGTAGAGGGTTGCCACCAACAGGGAATTAAAAGGCTAAACAAATTATGGTGTATGAATGTAATGGAATATTATTGAACCATAAGAAATGATGAAGGAGGGGGCAGCTGGGTAACTCAGTGGATTGAGAGCCAGGCCTAGAGACGGGAGGTCCTGGGTTCCAATCTGGCCTCAGACACTTCCCAGCTGGGTGACCCTGGGCAAGTCACTTGACCCCCATTGCCTACCCCTTACCACTCTTCTGCCTTGGAGCCAACACACAGTATGGACTCCAAGACGAAGGTAAGGTTTTAAAAAAAAAAATTAAAAAAAAAAAAGAAAGAAATGATGAAGGGAACGTTGCCTCAGAGGAACCTGGGAAGACCTGTATGAACTGATGCAAAGTGAAGTAAGCAGAACCAGGAGAACAATGTATACAGTAACAGAAAAATAATTTTGAAAGACTTGAAGCCTATCTTCAAAGCAGTGAGCAATCAGAACTCTCTCAGAGGTCTACTGATGAAACATATACCACCCACCTCTTCAAAGAGAGCTGGTAGACTCAAGATGTGCATTTTTATGTGGCTAAAAGTGGGGATTTATTTATTTTTCCTGACTCTGCATATTCTTACAAGAGTCTGTTTTTCTTCTTTTTTCTATTGATGGAGAAAGAGAAAAATAAATACTTCTTCATTGAAAAAATAAAAATTTAATCTAAAGCTACACCGCCCCCCTCCCTCCCTAGTATTGCTTCCCTTTCCACCAGTCCATTTGTTACCCTTCTATTTCTGTATAGGGCACTAATCAATTCTCTGCCCCAATGGATGTGATTCTTTTTCCCTCTTTAAGTTAATTTCAATGCACTTAAGAATTAAGTATTTCCTTTCTCCAACCTCTTTACCCTTCCATTGTATTGGTCTTCTCCCC
>NW_025345592.1:0-1244 GCF_016433145.1 Gracilinanus agilis
GTGACTAGAGGGTATGTATATATGTTTGTTGTTATAAAGAAATAAAATATACTAGGGGATATATGGATACTGGTGATGGAAGCTGTGTCTTTGTATTCCCCTAGGTTACTGGTAAATGGGGAACATCAACACAATCACCTTTACTTGATGTTATAAATTCCCCTTTCTTAATAACAGCATGCAGGTAGGACCCTAAATGGTCAGGTGGATGGGTAACCACCTAGGGCTCCATCAATTATTAATATTATGCTCTGATTAGCCTTGGATCACATTGTTCATCTGACTGCATTTGCTCCCTCCCCAAGGGTCGTGATATAATGACCACTCAGGAAAGTACTTATTAAATATTTTATCTATGATCATAAATAGGGAAAGGACAGTCAGGATATGGATTGGGGATTGTAAACCCTGTCAAACTAATATCAATAGGCTATAATCCCTCAGGACTGGAGGCTTATTGATTTATAAAGCTGGAGCTATTGTTCTTCACAACCTCCTCTGATTCAGCTTGGCCACTGCCAAACCAGAGAGTCTGCTCTGCTGGATGCAGCTGTATTGATGATTTCTCTCTCAGCTTCCTATTATCAGTTTGTGATGTGTTAGCCTTCACAGCCTTCAGGAAGTAACCACCCTTAAAAAAACCACCCTTTTTCTTCTTATATCTCCTTCCTCCCAATCACCACCCAGGCCCAGAGATCTGAATAGCTATGATGATTCAGATGCCTAAAGATCTAGGGAGATTCAGAGAGAATCAATTACCAATGGTCAGAGACCCACAGATCAATGTTCAAGGACCAAGACCCCAAAGATCAATGGTCAAATGACCCTTCCAAATGGCTGTTGGGGTATTTATACTCTCAGGCCAACCGACTTTTGCCCCTGGCTCATGGCATCTGGGAACATTCTGATGTCTCCAACTGTCTCCCTTGTCAATCAAGGTGAGACCAACATTCCCAGGGTTTGAACATAACAATGTTTGTATGAATATGTCCATGTGGATATATGCTTATGTGTGTGTGTGTGTGTGTGTGTGTGTGTGTGTGTGTGTGTGTGTGTGTGTTCTGTACTGAAGTGGAAGCCTGGAAGAGGTCATCCCAGGAAACAGAGTTCCAATTCAGAAGGAAATCAAAGGTGCTGATTGAAATGAGCAGTATATCCCAGGATATACAGTGTTCTTTAGGTTGAGTGATTTAAGGTAAGATGTTTAGATCAATCTGCAAAGGCCATTAAAACAAGTTGATTCC
>NW_025345593.1:0-2081 GCF_016433145.1 Gracilinanus agilis
TACCTGGCTTTGGAATCAGTACCATATTTGTGTCATAAAAGGAATTTGGTAGGACTCCTTCTTTGCTTATTATGTCAAATATTTTGTATAGTATTGGAATTAGTTGTTCTTTGAATGTCTGATAGAATTCACTTGTGAATCCATCAGGCCCTGGTGATTTTTTCTTAGGGAGTTCTTTGATGGCTTGTTCAATTTCTTTTTCTGATATGGGATTATTTAGGTATTCTTTTTCTTCTGCTGTTAATCTAAGCAATTTATATTTTTGTAAATATTCATCCATATCTCCTAAATTATTATATTTGTTGCCATATAATTGGGCAAAATAGTTTTTAGTGATTGCCTTAATTTCCCCTTCATTAGAGGTGAGGTCTCCCTTTTCATCTTTGATACTATCAATTTGGTTTTCTTCTTTCCATTTTTTTATGACCAGTACTTTGTCTATTTTATCTGTTTTTTCAAAGTACCAGCTTCTAGTCTTATTTATTAATTCAATAGTTCTTTTACTTTCAATTTTATTAATTTCTCCCTTGGTTTTTAGTATTTCTAATTTAGTTTTCATCTGGGGATTTTTAATTTGCTCGCTTTCTAATTTTTTGAGTTGCATGCCCAATTCATTGATCTCTGCTCTCCTTAATTTGTTAATATATGCACTCAGGGATATAAATTTCCCCCTGAGTATTGCCTTGGCCACATCCCATAGAGTTTGGTAGGATGTCTCATCATTGTCATTTTCTTCAATGAAATTGTTGATTGTTTCTATGATTCCTTCTTTGACAAATTGGTTTTGGAGAATCATATTATTTAATTTCCAATTAGTTTTTGATTTTCCTGTCCAGGTGCCCTTACTAATTATTATTTTTATTACATTATGATATGAGAAGTTTACATTTATTATTTCTGCTCTTTTGCATTTGTTTGCAATGATTCTATGCCCTATAACATGGTCAATCTTTGTGAATGTGCCATGTGCAGCTGAAAATAAGGTGTATTCCTTTTTGTCCCTATTTATTTTTCTCCACATATCAATTAGATCTAATTTTTCTAGGACTTCATTCACCTCCCTTACCTCTTTCTTATTTATTTTTCGGTTTCATTTATCTAGATCTGACAGAGGAATATTTAGATCTCCCACTAGTATGGTTTTACTATCTATTTCCTTCTTGAGCTCTGCCAGTTTCTCCTTTATGAATTTGGGTGCTATGCCACTTGGTGCATACATATTGAGCAGTGTTATTCCTCATTGTTTATACTGCCTTTAATCAGGATGTAATGACCTTCCCTGTCTTTTATAATCATATCTATTTTTACTTTGGCTTTGTCAGAAATCATAATAGCCACTCCTGCCTTCTTTTTCTCTTTTGATGCTCAAAAGATTTTGCTCAAGCCCTGAACCTTAAACTTGTGTATGTCCACCCGCCTCATATGTGTTTCTTGTAGACAACATATGGTAAGATTTTGGTTTCTAATCCACTCTGCTATTTGCTTCTGTTTTATGAGCGAGTTCATCCCATTCATATTCAGAGTTATAATCATCAGTTGTGCATTTGCTGACATTTTCGTATCCTCCCCTATTCCTACCCCCTTTTTCTTATACTATTTCCTTTTAAACCAGTGGTTTGCTATTGAGACACTATCCCTTATCACCTCCCTTGATTAACTTCCCTTTCTACCCCCTCCCTTATTTTTCCCCTCTTTGTTTCCTTCTATTTTTTCAGTCTTTTGACTTTGTTTTATTTGTTCTTGTTGTCTTGAGAGATCATTAGCTTCTAATTTCTCAATTCTAGCCTTTAGGGATTGGTTTTCAGCTATAGTCTTTTGCTTGGTTGTCTGGATTTTCTCTGTGTAAAAGTTGTCGAGTGTTAAAGACTTCTTTTTCTTGTTGTTAATCTTTCTCTTCTGAATTTCCTGAGACTGGGTAGCCATCTTTAGCCCAGCAGCTTCTCAGGTTTATCCTCACACTCAGGGTCTGTGAGCGGTCTTTTGGCTCCTGAGTTCTGAGTTCTGGTTTTTTCCAAGGTCAAGCCCCCTGGTGGACCCCCTTGCTTGATCCTCTGCTGGAGGTTTCTTTACAAGTCTCAGGG
>NW_025345594.1:0-4348 GCF_016433145.1 Gracilinanus agilis
GAGAGAGAGAGAAGAGGGAGACAGAGACACAGAGAGATGAGCAGAGAGAGATCGAATCAGTCTAGTTAATGGATAGGGGACTGGACTACACCCAGCTAGCTGCCTATGGGGTCAGTTCTTGAGAACTCCAGCTTAACTGGAGGCTGTGAAATGGAATCATGGACAACAGAGCTGGAAGGGAAGTTTGGAGCCCAAATCCGGAGAGCCGAAAATACCAGGATGAGGAGTTTGTATTTTAACCCAGAGACAGTAGGGAGCTATGAGCAGAGTAGCTTCAGGGAGATTAATTGGTCAGCTTTGTGAAGGAAGGATGGACTGGGGAGGTGAGACACTAGACAGAAAGGGGAAGGAGGACTAGTCTAATAAATCCTCTAGACCAGGAAATGTTGAGGACTTGCATTTACCAGAGTAACCACAGACTGGGTGAATTTCAAGCAAGGGGCTTCCATTAGCCCACTCGAAAGACCTTTCCGGCTCCAAATGCTAAAATGGGGAGCTCACAATGTGCCAGAGGCCCAATGAGACCTGGGATATGTGAGCTGGAGTCCAGAGTTCCAGTGAGAACTTATGGGGCTGTCTCTCCATTCTAGGAGTGGCATTTCACTCTATAGCTCCTGGGACTCCCCCCTCAGAGACCAGGCTATGTGCAGCTGGCAAGTTAGAGGGGAAAGGTCCTGCTTGGTTGAAAAGAGTGGTGGCGATCCCTGCCCTCCCCCCAAAAACTCTTAACAGAAACAAAATGTGACAATAAACAAATTTGATAATAAATAAATAAATAATAAAAATGTAAAACTCAGGGCCAAGACACTCCAAAATACATCCTGGGGGGAAGGGGGGAGTCATGGATGGAAAGGGACCTTAGAGATGGTGGAATTCAGACCTTCATTGTGTAGACAGATAAACTCTTTTTTTTTTTTTTTACATTTTTAAACCCTTAACTTCTGTGTATCGACTCCTTGGTGGAAAAGTGGTAAGGGTGGCCGATGGGAGTCAAGTGACTTGCCCAGGGTCACACGGCTGGGAAGTGTCTGAGGCCAGATTTGAACCCAGGACCTCCCGTCTCTAGGCCTGGCTCTCAATCCACTGAGCTGCCCAGCTGCCCCCAAGACAGATAAACTCTTGAGTTAGAAGGGCTAGAGGGGAAAGGGGGACTTATTATAGAGGTCACAAAGTGACTCAATCACTGAAAACTCCATGTTTCCCGGTATTCAAAGCCCTCCCTTTGTCCTCAATCATCAGGGTTCTTGGGATGGTGTTCTAGTGTTTTCCTCACTTCTGGTGGAGAGGCAGGATGCTCTAGCATCGGGAAGCTCAGTGGCCTTGGAGGCAAGACTGGATTCAAATCCTAGCTATGTCACTGTGGACAAGTAACTGAGCTACAGAGTCTTCATCTATATATGAAGTTACATACATATAACTCCTGATTTCCTTTTCCCTGCTCCGGATTGGAGATGGGGAAATCGAGTCCACTAGTAGGGGATGGCCATTTGATCGAGTGGAAAGAGCACTTCATTTGGAGTCAGATGGCCTGGGATAGAGTCCTGACTTGGCCTAAGTGACCCAGGGCATCGTGCTTTCTCTGAGCCTCAGTTTTCTTATCTGTAAAATGGAGATAATGAGACTTTCACTGGCTTTTTAGGAAGAAAATGCTCCATAGAGGCATTAAAAGTGTCCATCATAATAACAGTAATAATAATGATAATAGCTAGCATTTATGTAGCCCTTTAAGGTTGGCAAAGAGCTATTATATATGTTTCATTTTTTTGTTTGTTTGTTTTGTTTGTTTTTGTTTTTAACCCCTTAACTTCTGTGTATTGGCTCCTTGGTGGAAGAGTGGTAAGGGTGGCTGATGGGGATCAAGTGACCTGCCCAGGGTCACCCAGCTGGGAAGTGTCTGAGGCCGGATTTGAACCCAGGACCTCCCATCTCTAGGCCTGACTCTCAATCTACTGAGCTACCCAGCTGCCCCTAATATATGTTTTAGAATATAGATTTTTGCATATTATACACACGCACATATATATGTATGTATGTATGTATATAGAGAGAGAGAGAGAAAAAGAGAGAGAGAGAGAGAGAGAGAGAGAGAGAGAGGTAGGGAGAGGGAAAGACAGATAAAGTCAGGGAGAGAGACAGACAGATTCATTTGATCCTTTCTGATAACTTATGAGGTGGGTTTTTATTATCCCCATTTTATTGTTGAGGAAACAGGTGAAGTGACTGGCCCAGGTTCACACAGCTATTTATGTGTCTGAGGCAGGATGTGAACTCAGGTCTTCTTTACTTCATGCCTAGAACCTCTCTCCACTGTGGTGTAGCTACCTGTTCTTGTGAAATAATTCATGTGTGGATGCGGCGAGAGCCTGGGACTCGGGAAATGCGGATTCCCAATTCCACCAATGATACCCCTTAGCTGAGTGACCGGGGACCTTAACCTCAGCAGCCCAGGCAGTTAGTTCTGTGGGACGTGAGTTGCCGAGAAGCAGAGGAAATAAGCACGAGCCGAGGTCTGGTTATGGAACACAACAAAACACCAGCTCCAACAATTCCTTAATTATTCCAGTCAGGGGCCTCAGAGACCAGAAGCATTTATGAAGGGCCTACCAGCAGCTGCATAGCACCAAAAGCTAAGGATGGGGAACCGAAAAAGAGGCAAAAGGCAGGCCCTGCCCTCAAGGAGCTTATCATTGAAGGGGAGAGACCATGAGTGAATAGATATGTACAAACAAGCGTTATGTAGGATAAATAGGAAATAATTAACAAAGGGAAGGAGCTAGAATTGAGAGGGATTGGGGAAGCCTTCCTGTAGGAGGTGGGCTTTTAATTGGAATTTAAAGGAAGCCAGGAAGGTCTGTATCTGAGAAAATGCCATGTAGTTTGATCCCTTATGTTACTGAGGGGAAGGGAATGAGGAAGACGCTGAAGCTCAGGGCAGTGAACTGAACTGTCCAGCGTCACCCATGGGATCCTAAATCTAATGCTGGAATACCATCTGATAGGAGTCTTTCACTTTACAGATGAGGTAACTGAGGCCCAGGGAAGGGAAGACACTTGTCCAAGGTCACAAATAGTAAACAACAGGAGTGGAATTGGAACCCAGATCCTCTTACTCTAGAACCAATGCTCTTTCCACTTTGCCTGTTCTGAAAGCAGCAGTCCATGGCCTAAGAGTGGAGTGGCTCTGGAGAGGGACTCAGCTCTTCTTCCATTATGCCTTATCTCATTATAGACAGGACAGGGGCAGGAGGAATCCCAAAGACCTCCCAGCCTCCTTTGGTCTAGCTTTGCTCCCAGTGGAGATGTGGGGTCAGCAGTCATTAAGAGGATAGTCCTCCTCCCCCCCCAATCAACTCAAAGCTGCCTGTTCTTTGCTGCCCTGCATTCGATCTGGTTGCTTTTATTAATTATATCCCTGTGTCCCAGGCTAGGACATTTCTCTTTTTCTCACTTAAAGTGAATTCCTTTGCAGCAGCAGTTGCCAGACGCAACCCAAATATTTATATTTTCCACTTTTTTTTCCCACTCCGTTCATAAACGCGTGTTGTGTTTGTCTTTGGAGGTTGCGTGTGTGTGTGTGTGTGTGTGTGTGTGTGTGTGTGTGTGTGTGTGTGTAAGTGTAAGGAATTTAAACCATATGGCAAGCATCTGCTTGTGGCTGGGTGGAGAGGGCCCCACTCCTCCTGGTGCACTGACTGGTTTTAATAAGGGTCCTCCACGCTCTAGCATCTTGCTGGCGCCGCCAGCTCTGCTGCTGGGAGTAGCTGCCGGCAGAAATTGTGCGGTAATTGGGTGAGGGTCCCTCTAGGCCGATATGCCAGGGCAGTGATCATGGAATATTAAACCTAAGACTTCCCCCGCACACTCAGTTAAAATTCTGCTGTCACTTTGGGATATAGAGGGACTCTGAAGAGCTGGGCCAGACACAAATAATTACAATGTCTTGCCTTTTGCTCTCTCTCGCTCTCTCTCTCTCTCTCTCTCTGTTTCTCTCTCTCTGTCTCTGTCTCCCTTCCCCCCTCTCTGTCTGTCTCTCTCTTTGTCTCTGCCTCTGTTTCTGTCTCTCTCCTCTCCTTTCTTAGTTCCTTTATTCCTCTCTTTCTTTTGCCCTCCCATTTGGGCAAATTGGAAATATGGATCTTTATTGTGACTCGGGATTAACATTCCATGCATACAAGAGAAAACCATAATGCCAAGTCCCCAGCCTTCATTTTTCCCCTTCATTCATCTCTCTCTCTTCTCTTCTCTCTCTCCCTCTCTCTCTGTCTCTGTCTCTCACTCTGTCTCTCTTTGTCTCGTCTCTTCTCGTCTCTTCTCTTCTCTTCTCTTCTCTTCTCTCTCTGTCTCTGTC
>NW_025345595.1:0-14453 GCF_016433145.1 Gracilinanus agilis
ATATACAAAGATTTACCATGTACCAGGGCATAAAAACATCACAAACAAATGTAGGAAAGCAAATAAATATAGTTTTTCAAATCATAATGTGATAAAAATTATAATCACTATGGGCCCATGGAGAGACAGTTTAAAAATTAATTGGAAACTAAATCATCTAACTCTTCAAAACTGGTGGGCCAAAGAACAAATCACAGAAACAATTGCTGATTTAATTGAAGAGAATAACAATGAGATGACAACATATCAAAATCTGTGGGACACAGTCAAAGCAGGACCCAGGGGAATTTTAATATCCTTGAGTGTCTATCAGCAAAATAGAGAAAGAAAAGAACAAATAATTGGGTGTGCAACTTAAAAAGCTAGAAAGAGAACAAATTAAAAATCCCCAGATAAAAACTAAATTGAAAATCCTAAAAAAATCACAGGAGAAATTAATAGAATTGAAAATAAAAGATCTATTGAACTAATAAATAAAACTAGTAGCTTGTACATTGAAAAAATAACTAAAATAGATAAAGTACTGTTTAATCCAATAATAAAAAAGGAAGAGAATAAAATTAACAGTATAAAAGATGAAAAGGATGATTTCACCTCTAATGAAGAAGAAATTATGGTAATTATTAAGAGCTGTTTTGCCCAATTATGTGGCAATAAATATAACAATCTATAACTGTGGGAAAATATTCTAAATAAAATAATTAAAAATGAACAAAATTGTATGATTCATGTTGTCACCTTTCCCTCTTCCACCCACCTTCCTGGAGATGATAAACAATTTCACTGGATCATACAAGTATTATTACTCAAAACATTCTTCCCTATTATTCATTTTTGTAAGATAATAATTTTATAAAGCCAAAACCCAAAAAAACAAGTGATAAATCATATTCTTTCATTTGCATTCCTATTCCAACAGTTCTTTCTCTAGAGGCAGATAGCATTCTTTTCCATAAGCCCCAAAATTGTCTTGGTTCTGCTCATTTAACTCTGCATCAGTTCATAGAAGTGTTTCCTGTTCCTGTAGAAATCAAGCAGTTCATCATTCCTTACAGTACAATAGTATTCCATCACCATCAGTTCCACTATTTGTTTAGCCATTCCCCAATCAAGGGACATCCTCTCATTTCCCAATTTTTAGACACCACAATGAGCACAACTATGAATATTTTTGTACAACCACTTTTATTATTGCTATGGGGTATAAACCTACTTAGTGGTATTTCTAGGTCAAAGGGCATAGATTTTTCTAAAGCCCTTTTGCACAATTCAAAATTGCCTTCCAGAATTGGTGGATCAATTCACAACTCCACCGGCAATGCAATATTGTCCCAATTTTGCCAAAACACCTCCAACATTTATTATTTTCTTTTCCTGTCATATTAGCCAATCTTCTAGGTGTGAGATGGCATCTCAGAGTTGTTTTGATTTACATTTCTCTAATCAGGAGCGATTTAGAACTCTTTTTCATGTGATGATTTTTAAGCCTTACCTTCTGTCTTAGAATCAATACTGTGTATTGGTTCTAAAGCCCAACAGTGGTAAGAGCTAGACAATGGACGTTAGTTGACTTACGCAGGGTCACACAGCTAGGAAGTGTCTGAGGCCAGATTTGAATACAGGACCTCCTGTTTCTCTGACTGGTTCTCAATCTACTGAGCCATCCAACTGCCTGGTGTTGTGACTATTGATTTCATCATCTGAAAACTGACTATTCCTGTCCCTTGACGATTTGTCAATTAGGGAATGGCTTGATTTCTTGTGCATTTGACTTAGTTTGTCAAAGATTTGGGAAATTAGACCTTTGTCAGAGATTTTTGTTATAAAATTTTTTTCCTAGTTTATTACTTCCCTTCTAATTTTTGTTGCATTGGTTCTGTTTGTGTAAAAAAATTAATTTTATATGATCGAAATTACTCATTTTACATCTTGCAATATTCTCTATCTCTTGCTTGGTCTTAAATTCTTTCCTTTCCCATAGATATGACAGGTATACTATTCTATGTTCACCTAATTTACTTTAAATTTCTCTTTATATTGAAGTCATTTACCCATTCTGAGTTTATCTTGGTATAGGGTGTGAGATGTTGATCAAAACCTCATTTTCTCCATTCTACTTTCCAATTTTCCTAGTATTTTTGTCAAATATTGACTTGTTGTCCCCAAATCTGGGATCTTTTGGTTTCTCAAAATTTCCTTGCTGAGGTCATTTACCCCTAGTCTATTCCATTGATTCACCCTTCTATCTCTTAGCCAGTGCCATATTGTTCTTTTTTTCAAATTTTTAAATTTAAAACATTTTTCCATGGTTACATGATTCATGATTCTCTCCCTCTCCATTCCCCCCTCCTAGAGTAGACAAGCAGTTCCACTGGGCTATACATGTTTTATTGTTCAAAACCTATTTCCATGTTATTCATATTTGCAATAGAGTGATCTTTTAACATCAAAACCCTAATCATGTCCCCAAACTCTTTCACAAAATAATCAAAGAAGGAATTTTACCAAACCTTAAATAGAATACGAGCAAAAAGACTCCAGGAAGTTATCACAAACATTATACACTAGGCTCAGGTGGGATTTATACCAGCAATGCAAGGATGATTTCATATTAGTAAAACCATCCACATAACTGATCATAGCAACAATCAAACCAACAGAAAGCACATGATTATCCCAATAGTTGCAGAAAAACCCTTTGACAAAATACAATACTCATTCCTATTGAAAACACTAGAAAGTATAGGAATAGAAGGGCCTTTCCTAAAAATTATTAACAGTATACATTTAAAACCATTAGCAAGCATCATCTGCAAAGGGGACAAGTTAGAAGCCTTCCCAATAAGATCAGGAGTGAAGCAAGGATGCCCATTATCACTTCTGTTATTGAACATTGTACTAGAAACACTAGCAGTAGCAATTAGAGAAGAAAAAGAAATTGAAGGTATTAAAGTAGGCAATGTGGAAACTAAACTATCACTTTTTGCAGATGATATGATGGTCTACCAAAAGAATCCTAGAGAATCAACTAAAAAGCTAGTGTAAATAATCAACAACTTTAACAAAGTTGCAGGATGCAAAATAAACCCACATGAATCATCAGCATTTCTATATATCTCCATCACATCTCAGCAGCAAGTTAGAAAGAGGAATTCCATTTAAAGTCAGCCTAGACAATATAAAATATTTAGAAATCTATTTTCCAAGACAAACACAAGAATTATATGAACACAACTACAAAACACATTCCACACATTTAAAACAAGGTCTAAAGAGTTGGAAAAACATTAATTGCTCATGAGTAGGATGAGGTAATATAAAAAAATAACATTCCAACTCAAATAAATTTACTTATTCAGTGCCATATCTATTACCCTACCAAGAAACTTTTTTAATAAAATTATAACAAAGTTCATTTGGAAGAATAAAAGATCAAGAATACTAGGGGAACTAATGAAAAAATGTGATGTCATTCAGTGGGTATTATGGCTTCAGAGGGGATTTTTAACCTCAGCTGGAAAATCTATAGCTAATGCAAAATTTATTAATGAAGTTCTTTCTGCTCTCTAGCTACCTAAAACCCTAGCTGTAGTTCATTGCTCTGCCCATACAGGTGGCACTGACCCTGTCTTTAGGGGGGAAAACTGGGCAATTACTGCTGGCAAAACTAGAGGCCATAGAAGGGCCTGTACTAATTTTAACATTGACAATGACTGATGATTTAAATTGATCACTTTCCTATAATGAAAAAGAAGTGGAGAAATGGAAGTAAAAATTTTAAAGCTAAACAAATTAATTGAGTATGGGTGTCATTTGAAGGAAAATTTCTGCTCCCTAAAAGTTTTTATCACCAAATTTGCCAATCCATGCATAAAAGTGGTCACTTTGGTATCAAGGGCATGAAGGACTCTGTTAAAATAGTATGGATAACTCCTGGTATAACTACTATAGCCTCTAAAGTGTGTAGTGCCTGCTCTACCTGCCAAGCAGATAACCAACATGCCTTTTGTGGAAAAGTTTTGTTGGGTGTCCTCTGGCTTACACACCTTTTGAGCACTTGCAAATTGATTTTTATCACCATACCTTAGGCTGGACAGTATAAATTTTGTCTAGTCATAGTGGATCAACTGACAAGATGGCTGGCAGCATTTCCTACTGCCCAAGCCAGTTGCTTTTGTAGCCAAGGAGCTTTTAGAAGACATTATTCCTTGATTTGGCCTTCCTGCATGTATTCAGACAGGGAAAGTCATTATACCGATACAGTTTTATCTCAGGTATATTTTTATTTGAGGATAACTCCCAAATTCCATGTACCATGTCATCCCCAGAGTTCAGGCCAAGTTGAAAGAATGAACAGAGAACTTAAAACTATGATTGGCAAATTGTGCAATGAGACATTTAAAATGGCCTGAAATTTTCCCTCTGGCTCTATTTTGTCTTAGAAGCAGACTCAGGGGAGATCTACACATCTCACCATATAAGATGCTTTTTGGACATCTCCTAAACAGGCTAAGCCTTTTTCTCCTGCATATACATCACTATTGGGGGAGATACGTCTATTGCTTCCAAATACAGGAATTGCAGCACAAACTGGATAAAGTCCATGAATCCGGAACTGCAGTACAAGCAGGACCAGTAGACTTTTCACTTCAGGACCTAACCCAGGAGACAAGATGAATATAAAGAACTTCCAGTGTGCTGGAACAACTCATCCTTCCTGGGAAGAGCTGTTTCAAATATTTTTAACCTCTCCAACAGCTATAAAAATTGGAGAGAAGGACACTATGATTCATTGCTCACATGTAAAGAGGGTAGCTTCTTTTGAAACTGATTGACTGTATCCTGTCACATGCATTGGAGATAAAAGTCCATAGACAACTGTTTTGGGGAACACATTGAATTCCTGAATTTTTATTTGATTATTGCTTTTCCTTTTATTTTCTTTAATAAAATAATTGATTCTTTTTCTTATTTCTTGTACTTAAAGTACATATAATCAATATTAATTTTTTATTCTGCAGTAAAATAAGATATATATTTTTTCTAATATTAATTGATCCCCAAAAGCTTTAGACTATGGAAACCTGCCCTTTACTGATAAATATTGTGGACCTGTGATTAATAACTGTGTCTGATTCCAGAAGGGAGCAAAAGAGTCATTATACAGTGCAAAGAAGTACAAGGTCAAGGAGACCAACCAGTCCCTCAAGGATTGATGACAAACTACACAGTGCCTAGAAGCACAAGGTCAAAAAAGACCAAATCAATCTCAGTGGGATTGGTGAACTTTTATGCCTCAAGTTTGCATCCCTTGACATATGTTAAGACCCAAGTTGAACCACACTTCTTTTGAAATACTTTCTGTCAAGTACACAACAATTGGCTGTTCTGGCTCCCCTATCCCTGAGAGTGAAGGTAAAATCAGACCAGGGAATCAGACACTTCCCTTGCACAAAAAATCAAGTATTTCCTTCTCTCTTTTAGTATGACAACATGCTGTAGTCCTGGCTGCCAATGGGTAAGTGCAATATTACTGCATTTTATCCTGAAGATTTATGGGACAGAAATTAATTTAATTGGACCCTAATACAAGTGTCTGTTGTGAAGTTATTCTGATTTACTAAGAAATTTTATATACATAGATTTTTGATATTTCAATTATGATTTTGAATTTTTTATTTCTCCCAAAGTTTAATTTTTCTTCTATTTGTTTTTCTTTTTATGCTTTTAGTTTTCTTTTGATAATTGATTCATACACCCCATAACTCATCCATGTATCCTGAGCTGATCTGGGTGTTGGTCAACACCCTCTTCAGGATATTTTCATAGAAATCCAAGATTTAAAATTTTGTTCAAGAAAAAAATGTTCAGGGAAAGAAGGTTGCTAACTCCTTAAATCCAGAGAAAGATACTTTTTTTGCAAAAAAGATACTTGCAAAACCTACACTACATCAAGAAGATCCAGAATTAACTTTGGGGTGCAGTTGATTGAACTGAAGGGGGTTAAACAGTTATTTTGAATGTACAATTTTATGCCAAATGGGCTGCCTCCAATTGGTTCTTTGTCAATGCTCCTAGAAAAACATTGGTTTTGCTTTCTCTCTCTTCTATTTCCCTCTTATGTCTAACTATTGTAGTTTCCTCTTAGAAGGTGCAATTTTCTATGCACCTGTAGTTGGAAGATTTTGAGAGGCACAAGATGATTATGTTAAATGATCAATTGGTGAGACTAGCCCCCCACATGATCACAGGGGGGATTTAAGATGGGATTAACTCTCCACTCTTTATTTTTTAGATTTTACCCACCAGGAATGTATACACCCCCACTTATTCCTTAAGATGGGGAGGTAGGTATATGACCCATGTACCCTAGCGAGTAACCAATCAAAAACAAATGACTGCCACCTGGGCAGTCTGAAGCAAAGTTAAAGCTTCCATTGGTCAATGTAAATGTGGAAGGAAGGCACAGGAAATGATGCAAAGAACTGTCTTTAAAAATGGTGGTAAGTTCTAGTGACCAAGTTTTTCCCTTTGAACTTGGCCTTGGAGGAGCTTAGGCTTGAGACCTCATACTGCTTCCCTTTCTACTGCCATGTGGGTGAGTGAAAATACTGGTTTCCTTTTCCTAGTTTTTTTTTCTGGAAGTTCTAGACTCTGGAGAGATAGCATGAAGCTCACCAGGCTACTTGGGGATGATATGGGACAGAAGACATGAAGATGAATCATATTTTAAATCAAAGTGCTAGATACATGTCCAATATTGTTTTGATAATTATTATTGATGCTGCTGTTATTAGTGTTCCATAAAATAATGCAATACATATTTAGGACATTGCTTACAGCCTTTTGCTAGAATAGAATTGAGGCTAAACCCAATAAAGACCTTTTCCAACTTGTGGAAACATAAACAAAAGCTAAGAAGCAAGTCTTTCACACAATGAGCTTAACTAAGTTTCTACATTAATTTCAGAACTTGTTCTTTTTCTTTTCCTTCTTTCTCCTACTTCATTTTCTCCTCTTCTCATTCTTATTCATCATGTCATCTTTCTCTTTACTCTACTTGTCCTGGTTGGGAAGCATGTATTTTGGCCCCAACATCCCCTGCCTTCTCTGTCAACAGGGGAGAAGGCTGGCCATATTAATATGGTGGATTCTAGAAATATTTTACATTATTTACCCCCAAAATGTATGCATTTCTGTTCCCTGGGAGTATGTATGATGAGGAATAGTTCCCTGCTTTCAGAAATAATGCTTGTATCACTTTGTCTTATCAGGCTGGTGAAGAAGTCCAAAGTCATGCACTGTTAACACAGCAGTTCTGTCTCTAATGCTCTTTTATCAAATAATGGCTGTCCTTAAAGGAACAAGAGGAATCATTCTCTATTCTAGCTAAACATGGCATTTCGATGCAAACAATGATTCTAGGGTTTGACTGCTGGCTATATTTCACTTCAAATGCTGACCTGGGCCTTTGTTGGTCTGTTGGACTGAGCTGAAGTGCTTGTTTTTCTAATAAGCAATTTATTCTCACAGAGTAAATGGTGAACATGAATAAGATGTAATAAGAGGCAGTGTGCTATTGTGGGTAGAGAGCCAATCCTGATTCTGACATGCTGCTCTGTGTCTCTGGGACAAGTAGTCTAACTTCTCTGGGCCCTGGGTGGCAACTCGCTGATACTCCAAGAGGCAGAGAAGCTCCTCATCCACAAGAGCAGGGGATCCTTTCTGCCTCTCACATGATATTACAGATAGGATTTAAAAGAATGTACCGTAGAATCTAAAAGCATTACAAAAATGGTTCATTCATTTTTACAAACATTGTGTTTGTAAACATCTGTGACTCTTATCTCATCCCTCTCCCCTCTGCTTCAGCAAATAAAAATATAAAAACATTGTACCTTCTCCATTGTACATCCTAGTCAACTAAACTATTCCCTTGCCTTAGTTTTTACAACTTTACAACTTCTCAAGAGTTGCATTCTCTTCCCTCACTTCAAGGGGAGTTCACTTAGGGGAAGGATTATTTTTATTTTCCCTTTCTTGTATTTTTAAAGTCAGTATTTTTACGGTACACAAGCATCAATAAAATCTATAATTCTATGATCTGATCTATCTTTTTATCTGTCTCTATCTCTATGTCTATCTCTGTCTCTGTCTATGCAGAGGTGTGCTAGAAAATAGTGAACAACCAGCCCTTTTTAAAAAATACAAACAAAATTCCCTTTTAAAGTTTAATTTTTAACATCTTAGCTATGGTTTTCATAAGTCTAGATATTAAAAAACAATATGCCAAGTGCTTATTTGTAGCAATTGCTTAAATTCCAGGGTTTAAAGGCTCACAGTAAATATTGATCAATTGGCTCTTCCGAGCTGGGACATAGAACTCTATCAATCAATCTACTGAATTCATGTGTATGTGTATAAGTATGTAGGTAAGTATGAATGTGCCTATGTATGCATGTATGTGTCTATCTATGTATCTATCTACTTAGTAGATTCTCACTGAGTAATTTCATTCCCATTGAGGAAAATTGCAATCTTTCATTGACAGCTATGTTTGGAGAGGAATATTGGACAGGGTAGGACAGAAAATATATTTATCTACTCTAGAATCTATAGATCATATAACGATGTAGTCCTCACAGTTCCTGTGCTTCAATATCTATTCAGCTGCCACATTATGTACTGAACTCCACACTAAATTGGACCAACATCCTCTTCTTTCCACTTGTATAACTTCATCATTTCTCTTGTGATCTATTAAATAGAATCTTCTCATTGGTTCCTGTGGCTCAGGTCATTGCCCTCTCTGTTCTGTCACTGCTCAGCAGCCAGAGGGATATGCTCACTGCCTGGCTCTCGTTATGTCCAACCCACTCTCAGAAACTCCAGAGGCTCACTAGTACATCTAGGATCAAAGCCAGACAGCTCTGTTATTTAGCCCCAGCATTACCCACTAAACCTACTGATGGAAACCTCCCATGTGGGATTCTACTCTGTGCATTGTACAGTCCAGGCATAGAGAAGGAAGAGGAAAGAGGGCCCAGTACATAAGCCCCATGGGCTCACGTGTTCTGCGTCTAGTTACCAACAAGACTATTTGTTGTGTTTTGTCTGCTGTGAGTAACGCTACATGTAAGAGGGATGGACTATTCATCTTTACCCATTAAGTATGTCCTCATTTCCGAAAAGGGAGCACAAGATGAGCTGCACAGGGGATACAGCAGAGGACTCCGAGTCAGGAAGACCTGAGGTGGAGTCCTGCCTTAGGCCCTCCCTAGCTAGGTGACCCTGGGAAAGTCACCTAACCACTCTCTGCCTCAGAGGGCTGAGAAAGCAGTTCTATTACAAGGTTGTTCTGAGGAAGAAATGAGGTAACATTTCTTGACTGGGAAAAACACAGGACTATTAAATAGTCAGAATAACCACTCTTTAATTAAGGAAAGGGGTACAAGTGCTGAGTTAGGCCTCTACACAGAGCTGCACGCCACATGCCTACACAGAGTTTGAGGATTTAACTCTGGTTGCTCTGGTCCCTGATCCCTGGGAAAACCAACTGTGCTAGATTGGACAATTCCAAGGAGCTATTAAAGTTGGGAAGCTTAAAGGGAACTTGGGGACTGAGGATGAGAGGGATAGTTGATTGGCTTTACAATGATAACAAAGGAAAATGTGGAGTTCCAGACAGGAATAAAGGTGAAGGGTTTGTTGTGCTTTATAATGGACACAAAAGGGAAAGACCCTAGGCTGGGTCACCTTAGTAAAGGACTTTGGCCTAAGGGGAGAAACTATTGGGACAAAAGAAATACTTAATATCTGATGGGATTGGCCATCCCCACTTAAACTACTTTAAGGTCTATTGTTAGTCTGAGACTAGTGAAGTTGGACTTTCCCTCAGGGAGGAACTCTCATGTGGCAAGGTCAAACCTGGGGCTTTCACCTATGAACTAAGAAAACTGGGGTTCATTCAATTTTCCTACCCTATAAGTTTGAGGGCTTCTGGATTCCATGTCAACACATGTCATGTACTTAAAATGTACCACCACCACCACCACCGCCGCTGCTACTACTACTACTACTACTACTACTACTACTACTACTACTACTACTACTACTACTACTACTACTGCTATTACTATTTCTTACATGACTGATAGGCCTAATGGAAATACTTCCTTCATGAGAACAGAAAGTGAGTCTAAACAAAGCCAACCTCCCCACTCTGACACATGGATCTACCTCTCACACCATGTTTAGGAGGGAAGCACAACCTTTGCTCAACACAAGATTTCTCAGTGTTGGTCACCATTCTTCCCCTTCCTTAGAAAAGTATGGGGAGTGACTGAAGAAGAGAGAAAGTGCTATCTATTCTTTGAAATGCATCTTTCAAATTCATATATTCTCCAAAAATACTTCTTAAGAGAAACTCGTTGCCCTGTAAGCCTTCCCTCTTCTGTCTTCCCCCTTACTATCTGGGATAGCACCTCAGTGCCAGCCACCCTGAGCAACATCCTCAAAAACACCTTCTAAGAAGGGAGTTTACACTTTATCTCCCTTCTGTCAACTCTGTTTTGGAAACCCACCAGCTGACCTCTGTCCCTTGAGAACTTGCCTTAAGGGAAGTTCCAGATGGACCTTGTCTCTAACTGAATAATAAAACTTTATGTACCTAATGGTTCCAGTTTAGGTAAGATTAGTACAGAATCAAATCTTAACTACCCTTTTTGTCTTAGAGGTTTTCCCATTCTATCAGAGTCCTCTTCTCAGATAGCCCAGCCTCTGGCTAGAATTATCCTTTTATATCCATTGTAAAGCATCAGACTTTTCCTGATAATACAGCCCTGGACTAATTTCCTTGTGGCCACTGTAAAGCTAATCAATCATCCTTCCCTGTCCTTTATTTCCCAAAATGTATAAAAGACCCTCAAGTTTTGTTACTCTTTGGAAAATCTCTAGTGGTGTGTTTTCCAAAAGACACTGTTCCAAGAGTCCCAGTGTTAGGTCCGAGTGGATGACCACCAAAGGAGCACACGGAGACAATGCAATCCAAGCAAAGGGAAGTCTTTATTGCTAGCACGCTAGGGGAACCCAGCAAGAGAGTTCCGGGGTAGCACAGTCAGGGTGGAGTTTATATACCTCGGGGTTGGTGTTATGGGGAAACAGGATGTTGCCCTGGAGATGGTGGGGTGTTGACATACTCGGGCCCTGGAAACAGGATGTTGCCCTGGAGCTTTTACTTGGAACATTCTGTTGTTTCAGCTGTATCAGCAGATATGCAGGGTAGGGGGTTGGTCGACCATTTACTCTACTGCACTACACCAGAGTTTGACCCTTTGTCGTGTTAAGTATTTGACTCTGTGTGGTGGAGGAATCTTGAGCACTCTCTTGTCCAGATTAAAGATTTAGGTTTTCTAACTACTTCAGTGGTTCTGTGTTTTCCAAAGTTGACACCTGGAACCAAACATCCATCTCATTTCCTAGTCTGCATCTCGACACTCAGGTGCTCCAGAGTTCTGTTCTCTTCTCTGCTCGCTAAGGGCAGGGGTTCTTTTCTCTCATTCGGATGTTTAAACTCAGCACTTAGCACAGTCTCTGATACATAGTAAGTACCCAATAAATATCACAACTCTGTCTGTCTGTCTATCTATCTATCTATCTATCTATCTATTCGTCTCTCTGTCTGCTGTCTGTTCATCTCTCTGTCCCTCTGTCAGTCTGTCAGTCTATTTGTCTGTCTAGCCATCCATCTCTCTGTCCTTCTATCTGTTATGCATTGGTCACCTGGTGATTGTCTAAAAAGCAGCTATTAGAAAAAATGTTTGCACAACAATCCTTTGAATTTTCTTTGTGTTATTAATATCTTCATCACTTTCATAAGTGCAATCATTAAAGTAAATCAAGTCTAGATCTGTGCCATATTTGTGCCAGATTACATAGTGTAAGTGTTTGGGACTGAAAATTTAATATTGGCTCTTATATATTGGATACATGTTTGTCTGTGTATCTTATTTATCTAGCTGTATGTCTTCCCATGGTTGGTTGTTTTATTGCCATTCAGGCAAGTAGTACAATACTTCTGTGACATTTGCTGTCCAAAAAGGATGCTGTAAAATCTTGAAAAGTTTAGGCTAGAAAATATTTTTCTCCTTCTCTGATCCACATATCACCTGCTTTTCTATCCCAAGACCTTCAATCTCCTTCAGGTCCCATATCCATCAGGTACCAGGTTTTGTATTAACTCCATGACCCTACATCTTCTTTTTTCCACTCATATAACCTCATCACTGCTCCCAGTGCCTATTCCAGTTGTCTCCTGGAGGGTGTCCCTGCCTCCAGGCATTCCCCTCTCAATTCCATCTTCCAATCAGCTGCCAAAGGGACCTTCTTGCTGTGTGGACCTGATTATGTCAATTCTACACTCAACAAATTCCACTGGCTCACTTTTAGCTCTGGGATCAAATCTAAACCACTGTGCCACTGACTACCATTTATAAACACCTAAAACCTACCTATCTAAATTTACCATATGTTATTTCATTTTGTGTACTCTGTGCATTGTGAAATGCACTAAACTTGGAGACTACCTCTTCCAGGATCCTCTACTCTAACTTCCTCAAACACATCCCACTTCCTTTTTGGGAGGAGTCTGAGGAAGTTATAAGAGAAGGGAGAGTGTGGTGCTTTCGGCACTTTTTTGGAGGTCCAACATAGCTGTCAGAGATCTACCTCCTAGCCTCCCTAGACCTTTCCTTTCTTTAAACTAAATAAATTCAGCTATTATATATCCTTAAGTTGTTTCCTGATCTTTATTGAGCTCAGAAGGGCTAGCATCAATTTCCCGCTTTGGGAATAAATAATTAAAACTAACTAAATAAATTGATAGAAACTGCTCAATATGATCAGTTCTATACAGGAAAACATTTTGGGTTTTGCCAAATTAGAAACCTTTGGGGTTTCTGAATGCCTCCTCCTTCTGATGCTGCTAGGGAATCTTCTTTTCTTAATTTTCAATATAACAACGCAAAAGGCTGCAAATAGGAAAATGCAAGCCAAAATCCAAGCAGCAGTACAAATCCAATTGGACAATTTCAAATACGCTATGCATGATACACTGGAAAAGGAGGTTCCAATTCAAATATCTGATTCAAAGTTTCAGGAGTATAAAAATCAAAAATCTGATTCAAAATTTTATGAGGCTGTTCCTGACATACTCAAAGGGGAATGTCCTCTTTCTCCTCTTTCTCTTGAAATAGAGGAGATGGATATGAAGAAACTCCTCTCTCATCTTGTGCAGCTCTTGGCCAACCCTCCCTCCCCTTCTACTTCTAACACTTCATCTTCTCCCATCCTCTCCTGACACCCTGTCCTTTCCTGTCCCTTCTCCCAGTCCACAACCCTCCCCAGCCCAGACCATACTGGTTCCTACCAATACTGCCTCAGTAAGCACACAAACAACTCAAAAGGATCGTACTGCCTTGGTAAGCACCAAAACGACTCAGAAAAAGCAAAAACCACAGACTGATTCTGGTTCTTACAATGGCTGTTTCTCCTTAATGGAAGTGCCTACAATAGGATGAATTGGGGGTGTCATAAACTTAACACATCATACTCCTTTGACACCCCAGGTTATTAAAGAATTTAAAAGCGATATCTCTAGTTTCCAAGATAACCCCATAGCTATGATGAAAAAGATGGCCAATATATTCTTCCAATATGGTCCTTCTTATAAGGATGTTGAAAAATTACTTCAGGCCTTTCTGATGGAACGTGAGAGAAATAAAATCATCTCTCATGTTAATAAAGCCCGAGGCGCGATACAGCACACTGGCCACCCCAAGATCCTCAATGGGATTATAGTGTTCCCAGGGACTATTTACACTTAAGCAATGCTAGAACTGTCATTCTCAAAGCAACGAGAGAATATGCTGAAAGACCAGATGTTTGGACAAAATTCGACCACCTCATCCAAAATGGTGATAAGACACCCTACCAATTTATGGATAGCTCATTGAGCTGGGAAGTAGGTACCTAGACCTAGACCTTTCTAACAAGAAAGATATCAGACAAATAAGGTGTCAATTTGTTAATAATTCTTGCAGAGTGGTCCAAGACTATTTTAAAATGCATTGCCTGAGATGGATCTGGAAGAATTGAGAACTGCTGTGTATGTCTCAAGAAGACATGCAGAGAAAACAGCAGAAATGAATGGTCTATTGGAAACAATACAAAAAGGACTGAAATCATTATGTAATAAAATAGAAAATAGGAAAGAAAGCATGATGATACTACACCAATACCACTTGCCCCTCTCTGAGAATCTAATTATCGATCCTTGACCTGCCACTTCTGGGGGAAGAAGGGCCATGTAATGATGAATTGTAGAAATCTATTCCATGCAATCAGGAATAGTAGTAGTAGTAGTAGTAGTAGTAGTAGTAGTAGTAGTAGTAGTA
>NW_025345596.1:0-5861 GCF_016433145.1 Gracilinanus agilis
TCTCTCTCTCTCTCTCTCTCTCTTTCTCTCTCTCTCTCTCTCTCTCTCTCTCTCTCTCTCTCTCTCTCTCTCCTATTTCCTTCTCATCTCTAACTATTGTAGTTAGAAGATTTTTAGGAGTACAAGATGATTATGTCAAATGATCAATTGGGGAAACAAGTCTCCCATATGATCACAGGGGGGTTGTGAAGAAGGGATTAATCCTACCCTGCCCATTTTTAGATTTAATCATAAAATGTAAACATCCCACTTATACTTGATTGGGGGAAGTCTGTAACCCATGTGTGTGAAAATGTGTGATGAATCAGAATCTACTGACTGACCCCTGGGCAGTCCTAAGCAAAACTTTAGCCTATAATTGGTACATGTAAAATAGAAGGAATACACAGGAAGCAACACAAAAGAAGCACCTTTATAAAGGAGTTTCAACTTCCTATGGGGACTTCTTCATTCTTCAGAGTTTAGAATTTGAGTTGGAGACTGATGAAGAATCTGCTTACTGAACCTGAGACCTTGAACTTGGTGAGACTGTTCTTAAACCTCTCCCTTTGAACTACCACTTGGTGAATGAAAAAGACTGACTCCTTCCTGCATTTTTTGAAGGGATTCTCCTCTTGAGAGGGACTTCATGACTGAAACCCTTGCTTTATTCATCTCCAGGCCCTCAGCCCTCAGCTCGAAGCTGAGGTCCCTCCAGTTGAGGACTAGTTATCCCTGCCTGGGTTGAGCCAGGGGGTAGAGCAAAATAATTAGCATGTTAGGTTATATATCGTGCCCTATCTTCTCTCTGATTTTCTCACTTTCACTCTCTCTTCATATTTGTAAATAAACTACCATAAAAGTCATTCTCACTTGAGTCTTTCATTTGAATTGAATCAATTCTTACTGACCAAAACTCTTAAAATTCAGTCCAATCATAATTTTTACTCCTTTTTACAAAAGAGGATTAAATTTTTCACCTGAATATGTTAAGGATGTATGATATGGAAACTATGTGCATTTAATGAGGAAAATTTGACCAGCCCAGAAATCAAATAGGGTTCAACATGAGGATTACATGCAATTAAATATAGTACCTTTCCTCTATTTGCAATAATGGTAAAGGAGGAAAAGCCAGAAGAAATAGGAGTATTGGAGAAGAAAATAATAGCTATGAATCCTAGTGCAAAATAGATATAACAAATGGTAAATCAGAATAATATTCATGGAATTTAATCAATTATGTAGCAGTGTTTTGAGGTAAAAGAA
This sequence comes from Gracilinanus agilis, assembly GCF_016433145.1. NCBI lineage: Eukaryota > Metazoa > Chordata > Mammalia > Didelphimorphia > Didelphidae > Gracilinanus > Gracilinanus agilis. Next base: position 1,249 of record NW_025345596.1, read on the forward strand.
ACTAAATTGGAGGTTTTATTCTGCTTTAAACAGAGGTTTGAAAGGAGTAAGAGTAAATGCTTTGAACTTCAGTTTATTTAAACACTAAAAGATTGCTAAAGGACTTTAATCAAAGTTATTTGGAAGTTGTGGAGTTCAAACTAAAATCCATTGAGAGTAATTTATTATGAAAGGTTTGATACATGCAAAATTTTAAATTATAGTGACTGCATGTGTTAAAGAGGGATAATTATTTTAATTTATTTAACTTATTTATTTTTAGTAGTTAAAAATTTTTTTGCTCTCTCTCTCTCTCTCTCTCTCTCTCTCTCTCTCTGTCTACACACACACACACACACACACACACACACACACACACACACACACACACACACACACACACGCTTCCCTCCAGTGATAGAAAGGTAGCACTGCAGCTCAGTGCTGGCCTGTAGTGCGCAAGAGGTAGTACTACAAGGGAAGGAAAAATTACTGGTTTGGGGTAGAAGTTGAAAAAGGAATTGTGGGTAAGGGAGTGGAGTTAAAGCCATAATAGAAGAAGGGGGTGGAGTGGAAGCCCTCTCTGTATCAGAAACCAATTTAAGTTGAGTTTTATTTGGAGAGTGGGGTTTAGTGTTGCCTCTTTAAAGGCAAAATTGTTCCAAAAGAAAAGAATGGAGCTAGGCAGGTAAGTTAGGGGGCAGTAGGGAGTTTTTAGAAGTAGGCTGGGGTTGGTTGAAGTGAGAGAGGGACTGCTGGTTTTTTAGTCAGACTCCCTGCTGGGTTTTAGCCCAGCAGGGGTAAGGAGGGTTAGTGTTAAGGCTCCTGGGCCTTAACTGGTGAGGGGGATTAAGACCTGGAACCCCTGCTGAGGCAGAAGAGCCTGTCATGGGTTGAAACTGCTTAGTAGGAGAAGGGACCCTCACTGGGGTGGGTTTGGGGAGGGAATTTTTTTAACTAATGTAGAACCCCAAAGTTATAACACAGAAACTAAGCAACCATAAGCAAACACAATCTAGGGACTTCCCATCAGGATGGTTCCGAGAAACCCAAAGTTACTAACAGGTCAGGATGTCTTAGAGAAATCCATAGTCACTAACAATAGGGTGTTCATTAGGCTCCCAAATGTAAAATAAAAACCCTACATGCTTGGGAAAACAGCCAAAAACCACTAACTACAAAGGCTACAGAGGTTCCGCTTCAAGAACTACAGGGCGCCCCTGAGTCTGCCAACACCCTCCACCTTACCTGCCACCTCCTGAGTTTCCCAACCCCAAACATATATGATCATTACTCTGACTATGCCCCCCTGGAACTCCTTTGCCGAGCACCCCTAGCGTGCACTAGAAATAAAGACTTCCCTTTGCTTGGATTGCATTGTCTCCGTGTGCTCCTTGGGTAGTCATCCATTCGGACCCTAACACTTACTGGTAGGCAGTAAGGCAGTAAGCGGGCAGGCAGGCAGGTTCAGAGTCCCATGCGGTCACCAAAAATGTTGTTTTGATGAAAAGGGAGAAATGAATGATGATGAGAGAAAGGAAGGGAAAAAGAAGGGAAGGAATGTAGGGAAGGAAGCTGGGGTAGCCTGTAGCCCTATGGGGAAATTAACCCAAGCCCTTTGGAGCAGAACAAGATCAGGCTAGACTATAGGGATAGAATAAGCTGGGTTTTATTTAGGTTAGAGAAAGTAAGGTTTGGGAAGTCTTTGAGTTAGATCTCCAGCAGTTAGCTGGGACCAAAGTTCTCAGGAGAAAAGGCTCTCCTGAGTCTGGGGAAAAGGTGCCAAAACCTGTGCCTCTCTCTTCATTTTATAACTTTCTCAGACACCTCCCACAAAAGAAGTGGGAGGTGTCTGAGGAAGCTGTGGTAGGAAGTCCTGGGAGATATATTCTCCTAGGATTAAGAAGTGTTTTAAACTGTCCTGAGTCATTGCATTGCTGCTAGCAGAAAAGTCTGTTACATTCAATTATGCCATAGTGTATCAACTTTTCCTTATTCTGCTCATTTCACTCTGCATAAATTCTGGAGATCTTTCAAGTTCACATAGAAATCCTCCAGTTTATCATTCCTTTCAACATAATAGTATTCCATAACAATCTGATACCACAATTTGTTCAGCCATTCCCCAATAGATAGACCTCCTAATTTTCCAATTTCTTTGCCACTACAAATAGCACAGCTATAAATATTTTTGTACACATCTTTTTTCTTATTATCTCTTTGGGGTACAAACTCAGCAGTGGTATTGCTCGATAAAAGAGTAGACATTCTTTTAAAACATTTTGCACATAATTCCAAATAGTTGGATTAATTCACAACTCCACCAGCAGTGTATTAGTGTCCCAATTTTGTCACATCCCTTCCAACACTTTCCTTTGCTGCCATATTGGCCAATCTTCCAGGTATGAGGTGATACCTCAGAGTTGTTTTTATTTTAATTTCTCTAATCAAGAGGGATTTCAAACATTTTTTTCATGTGCTTATTAATAGTTTTGATTTCTTCCTATGAAAAATGTCTATTCACATACCTAGGGACAGATGGATTCACAAGTGAATTCTATCAAACATGTAAAGAACAATTGATCCCAATACTCTACAAACTATTTGACGAAATAGGCAAAGAAGGAGTCTTACCAAATTCTTTTTATGATACAAATATGGTACTGATTCTGAAGGCATGGAAAATCAAAAACAGAGAAGGAAAACTATAGACCAATATCCTTAATGAACACAGATGCAAAAATATTTAATAAAATACTAGTTAAAAGGCTACAGCAAGTTGTCACAAGGATTATTCACAATGACCAGGTGGAATTTATACCAGCAATGCCATAGGATGATTTAATACTAGGAAAATAATCCATATAATTGACCATATCAACAACCAAGCCAACAGAAATCACATGATTATCTCAATAGATGCAGGAAAAGCCTTTGACAAAATATAACATCTATGCCTATTGAAAACACTAGGGAGTATAGGAATAGAAAGGCCCTTCCTCAAAATAATAAAGAGTATATATTTAAAAACATCAGCAAGTATCATCTGCCATGGGGACAAGTTAGGATCCTTCCCAGTAAGATCAGGAATGATGCAAGGATGTCCATTGTCACCTCTATTATTTAACATTGTCCTAGAAACACTAGTGGTAGCAATTAGAGAAGAAAAAGAAATTGAAGGGACTAAAGTAGGCAATGAAGAAACTAGGTAATATGAGAGTATAGAAAATCAACTACAAGGCTAGTGAAAATAATTAACAACTTTAGCAAAGTTGCAGGGTACAAAATAAACCCACATAAACCATCAGCATTTGTATCTATTTCCAACAAAACTTAGCAGCAGTAGTTAATAAGAAAAACTCAGTTTAAAATCACTCTAGAAAATATAAAGTGTTTAGGAATCTATTTGCCAAGACAAACACAGGGACATGTCTGAACATAATTAGAAAATTTTTCACACAAATAAAGTTATATCTAAACATTTAGAGAAACATTAATAGCTCATGGGGAGGCTGAGTTAATATAATAAAAATTACAATTTTATCTAGTTAATTTACTTATTCAGTGCCAAATCAATCAAACTACCAAAAATCTATTTGATGGACCTAGAAAAAATAAAAAAATAAAATAACAAAATTCATCTGGAAGAACAAAAGATCAAGAATACTAAGAGAACTATTGAAAATATGTGATGGATTGTGGATTGATGGTGCCAGATTTTAGTTTGATTTATCTAGATCTGCTAGAGGAAGGTTGAGGTCACTCACTAGTATAGTTTTGCTATATATTTCATCCTTGAATTCCACTATCTTCTCTTTTAGAAATTTGGATGCATATATGTTGAATATTGATATTTCTTCATTGTCTATTATACCTTCCCTATCTCTTTTAACCAAATCTATTTTTACTTTGGCCTTGTCCTATATCATGACTGCAACTCCTGCCTTATTTTTCTCAGTTGAAGCCTAATAGATTATGCTCCAGCCTTTTATTTTTATCCTATGTATGTCTACCTGCCTCATGTGTGTTTCTTGTAGACAACATATGGTAGGATTTTGGTTTCTAATCCACTCTGCTATTTGCTTCCATTTTATGGGTGGGTCCATCCCATTCCCATTCAGAGTTATGATTATCAACTGTGTTTTCCTCAACATTTTGATTCCTTCTCCTTCTCCTGCCTTTTCTTCTTTCATTATTTCCTTTTTCAGCAATGTTTTGTTTTTACTCAATCCCCCTAGTCCCTTCCCTTATTTTACTTCCCTTTCTCCCTCCCTCCCCTCTTATTTTTCTTTATGGTCTTTTTAAGCTACTCCCCACTCTCTCCCTCCCTAGTATTGCTTCCCTCCCCACCAGTCCGTTTGTTACCCTTCTATTTCTCTAGAGGGCACAAATCAATTTTCTGCCCCAATGGATCTGATTGTTCTTCCTTTCTTGAGTTAATTTCAATGCACATAAGAATAAAGTATTTTCTGTCTCCAACTTCTTTAGCCTTCCAGTATATTAGTCTTCTTCCCTGTTCCCGTTCCCACCATGTGCTTCTTCATGGAATATAAATTTACTCCATTTTGTCTCTTTTCCCATTTCTCATAATATTATCCTCTTTTTTTACCTCTAGTTTTATATATATATATATA
>NW_025345597.1:0-8165 GCF_016433145.1 Gracilinanus agilis
GAGAGAGAGAGAGAGAGAGAGAGAGAGAGAGAGAGAGAGAGAGAACAATTCAACCAAATGAGTCTGACACCTTTACTCAGTGTAAAAAAAAAATGGCAGCCCGTGAGGCTTTCCTAATCCATTCCCCTCCAAGATGCCTAATGTCTCTCCTTTCCAAAATTATGGTCAATTTATTTTTATATGTTTATGTGCATACATGTTGTCTCTCACAATAGAATATAAACTTTTTGAGGGCAGAGATGAATTTGGGGAGATGGTTCTTTAGTTTTTATATACCCAGTGCCTGGTACAAAATAGGAGTTTAATAAATGCTTGTTGAGTCATTGATTGCTGCCCTAAGGCCCTTCTTTCTCTTACTGTCCCTGATTCTTCTGAGCTCCCTCACCCCACATGTGTCCAGGCTCTACAGACCAAATAAATGCTGGTAACATTGACTGCTTCTTTTGAGTCTTCTGTCTCTGGTGGTGTCTTTTAAGTCCCAGCCGACTCCAGAAGAAGTTGGTTACTGATGAACTTTAAAATTCCCCTCTTGTTCTGAATCCGTATGTTATGTTTTAAGGTTCTCCCCTACCTCTAACCCTTATATTCTAATGTTTCCTCTAATTCAATCATCATATGTCTTAAGATCTCTCTCAACTCTGATACTCTAAACTCTAAGGGTCACACTCTAGGATCTAAAGATGCTTCCTGGCTCTGAAATTCTAGGTTCTAAAGATCCCTCCAGATCTGACATTCTAGGTTTTAAAAATTCCTCCCAGGGGGTGTCCCTCAATTGGGGAATGGCTGAACAAATTGTGGTATCTGACGGTGATGGAATACTATATTGTGCTGTAAGGAATGATGAACTGGAGGAAACCCATGTAAACTGGAACGACCTCCAGGAAGTGATGCAGAGTGAAAGGAGCAAAACCTCTAGAGAGCATTGTACACTAAAAGTGAAACATCGTGGAACTATCGAATGTGATGGACTTTACTACTAGTAGTAATATAATAATCCAGGACATTCCTGAGGGGCTTATGGGAAAGAATGCCATCCACACTGAGAGAAAGAACTGGGGGGAGAAGAAACGCAAAAGAAAAACTGATGACTTATCACTCATTTATATGGGTATATGATTTGAGGTAGCGGCTTTAAAAGATCACTCTATGGTAAAAATGAATAATGTGGAAATAGGTATCAAGCGATAACATTTATACGACCCAGTGGAATTGCTTGTCAGCTCAGGGAGAGGGGAGGGAAAGAAAATGAATCATGTAAACATGGAAAAATATTTTTTTAAATAAAATGAAAAATTTAAATAAAAAAAATAAAGATCCCTCCCAGATCTGACATTCTAAATTCTAAAAGTCCTTCTCAGCTCTGACATTCTGTCTTCCAGGCACCAGCTTCCTCAAGCTCTATTATTCTATATCCCAAGGTATCTCTCAGCTTTGACATTCTGTGTTCTAAGGTCCTACCTCAATTCTGACACTGTGTGTTCTAAGGTCCCTGTAGTTCTGGCATTGTGTCCCAAAGTCTTTTGCAGTCTATGTAGGATGAGATAATGGAATAAACTCTGGACTTGCAATCAGTAAATCCAGATTCAAGCATTCACTCAGGAGCAAGAACTATACTGTGACCTTAGGTAAATCATTTTAACTTTCTAAACCTCAGTCTTTTTCTCTGTAAAATGGGGATAATAATTTCAAGGCATCCTCCACAGGGGAATTGTTTGTCAACACAGTAGAGCCACCAAAGCTGTCACTGTGGAGCACAACCATGGTTTCCTATGCCTCTGGCAAGCACTACTGATCTTAGCCATATTTACAAAAGCAGTTTTTAGTTACAACTGGAAGCCACATTGCACCAGGCAGCTGATAGGAAGACCCAGCCAAAAGCAAAACCCTCCAGCTCTGAAGACCTCACTGGACTCTATCCCTTACTGCCTGTGAAGCATAATGACAATTATGGGCTAGAAGTCCAATATACCTGGGCCTCAGTTTCCTCTTTTCTAAAATGATCTAAGATTCTGTGTGTGGAGACAGGAGGTCCTGGGTTCCAGTCTGGCTCCAGACACTTCCTACCTGGGTGACCCTGGGCAAGTCCCTTAACACCAATTGCCTAGCCCTTGTCACTCTTCTGCCTTGGAACCTATATTTGGTATCAGTTCTAAGATAGCAGATAAGGACTTTTTAAACATAAGATTCTACATGTGATCATAGATAAGTCCTTTCCCCTCCTTAGGACTCAGTTTCCCCCTCTGTAAAATGAAAGGATTAGACTAGCTGACTTCTAAGGTCTCTTCCAACTCTGAATCTAGGATTCTATGTATAACCTTGGGTCAGTCCCCCTCCCAGGGCTTCAGTTTTCCTCTAAGGAAAAATAAAGGGGTTGGACTGGATGTCCTCCAATGTCCGTTTTAGCTCTAGATTAAAATCTATTGGTTCACTGCCTACCTCACAGGTAAGGTGTAAACCTTAAGGCCTTAACAAAAACAGGAGCTATTATCTTCAGTCATGGGATACACTCCCAAGTGTCCTGTAAGAAAGAGGTTAGTCTAGGCGCAATGGTCGGCAACCTTTTTGGCCGTGAGAGCCATAAAAGCCTGTGGACGGAGGAAGATGGAGGCGGAAGGTGCTGGAATATGGGGTGCGGGCTGAAGGGCCCCCTGGGGCACATCCTGGGGCTCTTCCCGGACTGGCCGGTCAGGAGGTGGAGCCAGATATGGCTCAAGAACCATACGTTGCCGACCTCTGGTCTAGGGGCAGCTGGGTGGCTCAGTCGATTGAGGGCCAGGCCCAGAGAAGGAGGTCCTGGATTCAAATGTGGCCTCAGACACTTTCTAGGTGTGTGACCCTGGGCGAGTCAGTTAACCCTCCATTGCCTAGCCATTACCAAGTGCTTCTGCCTTGGAACCAATACACAGTATTGATTCTAAGATGGAATATAAGGGTTTAAAAATATTATATGTATAGATGATGTTGTCCCAAAGTTGGTTGGGTTGCTGCCTACATGTGGCAGCTTCTTTCTTAGGAGAGATCTCCAGACATTCACTTTGGGGAGATATTGTAGAGAGGATTTTATTTCAGGTTTGGGATGGTTCTTGATGGCTGCTGGAATCTCTTCCACCTTGGAGATTCTGGGATTCCATGATTCTGTCATCCCTGAAATCCCAAAGTACCCTGTGATCTTGAGCTGGCCTCGTTCTCCATCCTTGGCTCTTCCTGCTCCCTTTTATATACCCAAATCCTCCTATCCAACAGCTACTCTGTGCTCCAGTCCTTTGCCTTAGGCTAAACAGTAGAGCCTTTTGAGTTCCTATTGGTCTGGTCAGCCATAGTTGGATACACCTCACATTGCTCCCCACGTAGTGATATCATTTTGGTCCTCTTTGACTACAAAGGCTAACAACCACCCATTACCAACTGACCTCTTAGTCTTTCTCATACCCATGCCTGGAGTGGAATAAACATGTTTGTGCATGCACACACATGCACACACATGTGCCCACATATGCCTCAGCCTTGATTTCTTCATCTGTATAATGGAGATAATAATAACACCAGTTTGTTTTTAAATTTAGAAGTAGAATTCTTGGGGACACAGAAAGAGTTCAGGAAGGAGAATTCAGAGACTTCAATCCTGGCTCTACTGCTAACTCACTATATGACCTAGGCCAGTGATGGGCCAACTTTTGAAAGAGGGGGCCAAAGGAAAGGAAATGCTCCTCTGTCAGTCTGTTTCTAAGGCAACTCTTTGGAAGTTTCATTGTATTGTATCCTACTCGTTGTATCCTTCAGATTAGGAAGAATGTCACTGGCACCATATAGAACATTTCAGGGGGCCGCATCTGGCCCGAGGGCCATAGTTTGCCCATCACTGAACTAGGAAGTTACAACTTCTGATCTAAGCTCTTCCCTCCCAACTCTGGCATCGTCTGTTCTAAGGTGTCTCGCTTTTATTTTTTAAACCCTTACCTTCAGTCTTAGAATCAATACATTGTATATTGGTTCCACTGCAGAAGAGCCATAAGGGCTTGGCAATGTTCAGTGAGGGTTAAGTGACTTGCCCAGGGTAACGCTGAGCTAAGGCCTCTTTCAACTCTGGCATGCTATGTTCTAAGGCCCCTCCCAGCTCCCCTAGTTTATGTTTGAAGGTCCTTCCCAGCCCTTGCATTCTCTCTTCTATGTTCTAAGGTCCCTTCCACCCCTGACATTTATGGTTCTAGGAAGAACCCCAAACCGGAAAGAAGGCTTGTGATAAGAAGCAGGCCTTGAAGAGTTGGCTTCCCAGGGTCCAGTTTCTTCTCTGTCTCATTTGGAGTCAGCCCCGCATACTCGACAGACAAAACAAATCCCTGCAGCTGTCAGGAGCCAGGACAGCTGTGAAAGGAGCATGTTGTTCTTGGTGCTGTCTTTCCTATCAGCCTTGAGCCCAGCTCGGCTCCCGGAGGCCTTCCTGTGGCTCAGAGGACGAAGGAAGGGGAGGGAGGACAGCCACTCTGCCCTGGCCGAGCTGGACCTGAAAACTCAGCAGGCATCAAGCCTTCCATGTGTCGACACGTATCCTAAGTGGATTTGAAATGGACCCGCATTGCCAAAAGTTAAATACGAGGCACTGGGGTGACATTTCATATTTCTCCATTTCTGTTCCTATCTTCTTTAAGCTATATCTAAATTGAAAACGATAACACCTGCTCTCCCTGTAATGAGAGAGCCCGTCGAGGGCCTGCAAATCTGAGATGTTCTCAAATACATTCTTTAAAATTTTATAATCACTGCTTCCCAAATTTTCCCTGCTGGATGTGCTCCGCATTCAAAGTGCTCTTTTGAATGCCTATGAGGAATGGAGATTGAGACAACAGACAGTGGAGAGAACATTGACCTGCTAAGCCGGTTCCAGACTCTGCGGCTCACTGGCTGCCCGCACATGACCTTGGGCAAACCTGCCTCATTTCTCGGGATCACAGTTTCCTCGCCTGCTAAATTAACCCGACTACATTTGATCGGTATAATTCCCCTCCGTCCCAATGACCTGGTGACTAACCATCATCACCAGATCTTCTGCCCCAGGTATTGGGCTAAGTGTTGAAGATACCAAGACCGAGATGGAAAACAAGCCTTGCCCTCAGGGGGCTTGCAGACTAGCTTCTAAAGCTAGGGTTCTTCATCTTTGTCATGTCCTGGAGCCCTTGGACAGTCTGGTGAAACCTGCCGATGTCTTCTCAGCAACAAGATTTTAAATACATCGAATAAAATATAAGAGGAACCAAGAATAATGAAATCGTTTTATTCCAAGAGTCTTAAAAATATGGTCACGGACTCTAGGCCAAGAACTCTGTTCTGAGGTCCCTCACCAAGATGCAGAAGCTGATAACTTTGCACAGCTCTGTCTCACTTAAATCCATTTCACAGGCAAGTCAAGACATCAACATACTATGCTATTGGTCCTCTTCCAAAATGAACGATGAACTGGGGGCAGCTGGGTGGCTCAGTGGATGGAGAGCCAAGCCTAGAGATGGGTGGTCCTGGGTTCAAATCTGACCTCAGACACTTCCCAGCTGGGTGACCCTGGGCAAGTCACTTGACCCCCCATTGCCTAGCCCTTACCACTGTTCTGCCTTGGAGCCAATACACAGTATTGACTCCAAGATGGAAAGTGAGGGTTTAAAAAAAAATGAACGATGAACAATAACAAAAGAAAAATGGAGAATTCACTTAAGATCTAAAAGCTGTACCAGCTTGGTAGACTTCAGGCTATTAGGTGGTTCAGTGAAGAGAATGATGAGGTTGGAGTCAGGAAGTTCTAACTCCAGATCATCTCTCAGATACTAACGTCTGGTCGGCATTTCCCATCTGCCCCAGGAGACAACCATGCTTTTTACATATGCTGAGGCTCACAATACACAACTTATGGTTTCAAAGCTGGAAGTGCTCCAATATAGTGGAAATGCGACTTTCAAAGGGAATATGAATTGAGGAAAAAAAACGTGCACTATATTCAGGCTAATACAGTACTTACCACGGTGTCTAGCACATAGAAACTTAAAAAAATGTTATTGAATATTCCTTATGTAAGTGGTTCATCAAAAGGAAGAAAAATGATGCTGTATTGGAGCCTAAAGAGTTTATCTTGATACCCTGAAAGGCCAAAGAGATGACCGTTTCAAGGCAAGGGATGGTGTTAGATGGTAACTGTTAGCCTGGGAGAGAGTTCAATGACCACAGCTGCATTAAGAAAGCCAGAGTGTCCAGAAAGAGGAAGTGATGGCCATGAATTCCTCAGCCTTGGGAACATCCCATCCAAATACCCTACTTAGGAAAGACATCAACAAGCTAGAGTAGGTCCAAAAGAGGCTGATGAGAATGTGGTCGCCACAAGAGAATCTGTTGAAGCAGCTGGGTCATTTAGCAGAAAGAAAGACTTAGTAGCAACTTGGGCTGTCTTTCAGTTGGTAGTCACCTAACTGTCTGCCTCAGTTTCCTCTTCTGTAAAATGGGAATGATAATAGCATCTGCTTCTCAAAATTGTTGTGAGGATCAAATGAGGGATTATTTGTAAAATGATTTGCAAATTTTAAAATATCACACATCATCATCATCCAGGAAAGGGCACAGACTTAGAATCGATACTGTGTATCAGTTCCAAGGTAGAAGAGCCATAAGGGCTTGGCAATGTAAAGTGGAGGTTAAATGACTTGCCCAGAGTCACACAGAGTTAAGGTCCCTTTCAACTCTGACATGGTATGTTCTAAGGCCTCTCCCAGCTCTTCTAGTCTATGTTTTAAGGTCTTTCCCAGCCAACTCTTGCAAACTTAGAGTTTGAAGCTGTGGCTGTAAGATCCTACTTTTGTGTTTACAAGCTATATGACCTTAGACAAATTGTTTTCTTCTCTGGGCTTCACTTTTTCTCCTCTTTAAAATAAAATGGTGGGGCAGCTAGGTAGCACAATAGATAGAGAGCCAGGTCTGGAGTCAAAAGGACCTAGATTCAAATCTGACCCCAGATATGTCCTAGCTGTGTGACCCTGGGCCAGTCACCTAAACCCCATTGCCTAGCCCTTACCACTCTTCTGCCCTAGAATTGACACCTAGTATCTATTCTAAGGCAGGAGGTAAGGATTTAAAATAGTAGTAGTAGTAGTAGTAGTAGTAGTAGTAGTAGTAGTAGTAGTAGTAGTAGTAGTAAAATAATAAAACAAAAAGGTAAGACTAAGTAAGTCATCCTTTGAAAGGTAGATGGTACAGTGAATAGAGAGCTGGGCCCAGTATGAAGAAGAATCACAAGTGGCCAGCTAGGTGGCTCAGTGGATTGAGAACCAGGCCTGGAGATAGGAGGTCCTGAATTCAAATCCAACCTCAGACACTTCCTAGCTGGGTAACCCTGGGCAAATCACTTAAAGCCCATTGCCTAACCCTTACCTCTTTTCTGTCTTGGTACCAATAAGCAATGTTGATTCCAAGACAGAAGGTAAGGGTTTTTTTTTTTTTTTTTAAAAAAGAAGAACCAGATTGTCCAACCTTGGGGGAAAATGGCTCAAAATGTAGTAAGTTTTTCATTTCTAATGATTTTCAAGCTGGTGGGGCCTTCTGATCAACCTTCTCATAATACAGAGGGGGAAACTGAGGCCTAGAGAGGTTATGTGATGACACAGGGTCACAGAGATAGTAGTAGCAGAACAATAAATCAAGCCCGGATCCTCAGACTATAAAACTGAAATTCTTCCTACTGAGATGAACAATCACTTCTTAGAGCTATCCCAGAAGGGATAATAAATAATTTAACTAGTTGACCTTTGAAGCCTCCAACAATTCAGCTATTCTCTGATTCTTAAACTTCTGAAGCTCTCATTTAACCATATTAACCTGATATTCCTAGAAGGGTATGAACTCTCTTAACTTCTTAAAAAAAAAAAAACTCTTACCTTCCACCTTAGAAAGAATACCTAGTATTGGTTCCAAGGGGGAAAAGCAGGAAGGCCTAAGCAATAGGGGTTCAGTGACTCGCCCAGAGTCAACCCCATCCCCCTCCAGGACTGGCTCTCAATCCACTAGCTGCTCCTGCTATTTTGTCTTCTGATGTAGGCTTACTACCTCTCTTTATTCATTTGTCCCAGTGACCAGTGAGTAATTTTCAATCCTATTCCACACTGTCTGTAAAGATCCTTCATTGGTTAATATAATAT
>NW_025345598.1:0-3930 GCF_016433145.1 Gracilinanus agilis
ATATAGTAGATGCTTAATATAAATATAGTAGGTACATAACATATTTATATATACATATAGTAAGTACTTAACAAATACTAAGGAAAAGAAATCCTATATTTTCTCAAAATTATCTTACTCTCTTCTGGGTGGGGTTTGTTTAATGTCTAATACTTTAGACTGCCCCTTTTATCTAACAAACCAAAACAACAATGGCATTGGTATTCTGGGGAACCATCTTAACCAAATTAATTGGATAAACAAACCAGAGGAAGTGTTTTCACCTTTGGGTACCCTTGGTATTCTATTCATCTAAACAATACTCCCATACCTATCCTGCACTGTTCAGCAAGGGTCAATTGGGCAGCACATAAGATAGAGAGTTGAACCTGGAATCAGGAAGAATATGGCATCAGACATTTACTAGCTATGTGACCCTAGGCAAGTTCATATGCTCTACCTCAGTTTCCTTACCTGTAAAAGAGCTGGAAAAGGAAATTGAAAACCATTCCGATATCTTTATCAAGAAAATGCAAAAAAAGAGGTCATGAAGAGTCAGACATATAATAACAAAAAAATTTAAGCAAAAATAATTTATGATACGTATTCTTATGATCTCTAAGATTAAAATTTGTTTAGGCATAGGGAAGTGCTGGTATTGACTTTTCACTGATGTCAAATAAAATACTGAGATATAGTTTCATATTCACTTTTCTTAGAGATCATAAAAGAAACAGAATCTCTCTTTCTCACCCATCTAGCAAGAGATAGAATATAAGGGAAAGTCCCTGCAGATTGTAAAAAATACTCAGTTCCTGTAAATTACATTTGTTATGAAAGAGGAAACAGATTTAGGAATAAAGTACATCTTGAAGTTTTATCAAGCAATGCCAATGCTCACCAATATTGAAAAACAAAGGGGACAAAGTTGAATTGGAAATAGTAAGCATTACTATCCTGAAAATATAATTGATGGGAAGGATGAAAACATATTAGTGTGCCTTTTTTGAGCAATTACTTAGCCAGAGAAACTAGACAGAAGGAGAAGCAGAGAAAAGAATTTAGATAATACTCAGGTTCACAAATGATACACTGGTTATAACATAGCTGGCTTGTCTCACTTGCTAGGGCTTTGTAATTAAGATGAGAACTCTTAAAAGAAAGCCATGGAGACTACATTTGATCAACTGACATTTGGGTGATGGGGTTGGGGGAGAGACATATTTATGGAAGTAGAAAGCTTGGCCTTAGAAATTTAATGTGAATTTCCCTATCTTAGAATTTGGACAAGGACATCATCCCTCAGTTTCATGTCAGTTTATTTGAGTGTCCCCTTCCTTCTGTCTTCTATATGTACATATATGTTTGTGTCACATCTATGTATGTACATGAAGATTTGGGTGTGTATGCATACAAATATATATGTATTAGAAAAATCACTTAACTGAGATTTAGGAAAAGTAGATCCCAGTCTTTGTTGTAGCATTGATAAACTATAAAGCTGTAGTGCCTTAGTCAAATAATTTCATCCCTCTAAGGCTCTATTTCTTTCATTCTAAAATGAAGGGGCAGAATTAAATGATTTCTACCCTTCCTTTCATTGCTAAAATGTTTGTTATTGTTATGACAGTGATTATATTTGTATATGTGTACATAGCCTATTTTCTATTGATGAGAAATGAGCTATTCGACATGAATTTTTCAGATATTTGAATGTTATCAGATGTACCCTTGTGTTTTTTTAATTTACTCTTATAAAAATAGTTGCTCCAAAATATGTAATACTTTCAATGTCTAGTTAAGCAGAATATTCTGAATGTAATTTAATCTCCTTTCATGTACAGATGATTCAGGAAATTAAACTTATTAAAAATTTCAGTAAAAGAATTCTCAGAGAATTTATTGCGCTATCTAGACTTATTTTCTCTACAAAAAGATACATTAATTCAGGCAGCAGACTTATGATGATTCTTGATAATAAATAAATAGTAAATTTAGTAACTACATATATGATATATACTTGGGAAACTGATACTTGAAATATCAAGCCTGAAACGTTTTTGGTTTTTTTTTCAGGAAAGCTAAAACATTTCATCTTTACTCATCTCTGTGCTGTGAAAATAACTCCCATTCAGAAGTTGAGATCATCCACCTGTCAATTGTCATCTTCTCTAAGAAGAGCTGGAGTTGTTTCCAGAGGATTCTCTTGAATTACAAGAGTCACTCAGGAAAGAAACACAAATAAAAAAAAAAGGCACACAAAGTCCAAAGGCCCAAGCTCATACTCACTTAAATCATCATATGTGCTGTAGTTACTATGGGCTCTAACTTCACTATTGCTGACAGAGTATCACAAAACTCATCTTGCCTCACATATCTCTCGAAGAAGAGACTTAAAGAATTTTATTTGCATATAAGCCAGAAAGAGGGAGAAATTTAGAGAATAGAGGCATTATTCTCAGTTTATTAGACAATCCTTTCTGAATCAGTATCATTATATATATCTAATTTGAAACTGATGTTATAATTTTATAAATGGACTTATATTGCAAAATCAGATGGAAATTCATTTGAAAGAATCGGGAGCCAAAAAGAACTACAATCCAGATTCTGGGAATTTTTTCACAGTATACTATTGGAAAGACTGATTATAAGATGCTGCCGGCCAAGAGACTTTTTTTTGTCTTTTGATAAACCCAATTTCCAAAAAATTATCAGCAATTCCCACAGAGAGTACTCTGCATGCCATCTTTGGTATCTGTGCCATAGGTTTACCATCACTGGTGTATCCATATCTAGGTAAGACATTTTATAAAGCATGTTGATGAGCTAAAGAACATTCAAAGGGGATCAACCTAGATGATAAAGGGCCTTGAGATGATGTTATATAAAGATCCCTTGGAGGAACATGGATTCTTTACTCTAAAGAAGGGAAGATATGATGGGAACATGATAGTTTCTTTTGAATACCTGGAAGACTTTCTCATGAGAAAAGAAATAAGGAAATTTGATCTGGGAACAGAGCTAAGAAGTTGAATTTATGAGGTAGCAAATTAAGTCTTAATCTGAAGGGAAATGTCTCAATTATTATAACCTTCTAAAAGTGAAATAGACCGCCTCATGAGGTACTGAGTTTCCTCTTTCTAGAGGTCTTTAAGAGCAAACCGAATGACTAATTAGTAGATATATGAAAAAGGGGATATATGTTTAACTATGAATTAGACAAGGCGATCCATTAAGTAGTTTCCAGCTGTAATATTTTGTAATTCAACTACAATATTTGAATTCCACATATTGAGAGTCCTTAAAAGTTAAAAAAATATTTCCAGGAAGGTGCTATATAAAATACATATGAAAAAATAACCATAATAATTGCAGTTACTTTAGGAAAAGTAGAGTACTGAAAGAATGTGAAATAAAACAAGTAAATTTTAAAAGTAGAATGGACATAAGAAAAAGCATGTTTTGAAACAAGACACGGAAATCATAGATCAGACATTGCGTGTTAAGACCTTAAAATTGAGTAGTCACAAAAGAATATGAAAGCATACCCTGCATGAGACAGAAAACAACAACATCAGGATAAAGAAGGTTAAAATTGAATGGAGGGAAAAGAGCACCTGAAAAAAACTACCCATTTATTGATTATTTTAGGTTGCCCCTGATTCCATAGAATTCCTGAGGCTTCTGTATTTCATCTAATAGGATAAAGAGGCCAGGAAGGCAAACAGAATGATCACCTTCATTTTGACATCAAGGAAATGGCATTGACGTGTTCATCTCAACAATACACTATTCATCTCCAATTTATTCAGTGACTGGTTATTTCTCCCTGCTAAATCTGTATAACTTTTGTAAAACAGTGCCAGGAAAATTTCACATTTGCTGATTATAATGTGAGTTCTACCTTGAATACAGGGGGGAGAGAGAGAGAGAGAGAGAGAGAGAGAG
>NW_025345599.1:0-5974 GCF_016433145.1 Gracilinanus agilis
ATATATATATATACTATAAATAGCATTAGTCCCAAAGATCATACCATTTCATGTCTGGCTCTATGTGCCAATGCCATTACTCTAGGCATAAGTTCAATTCATTCATTCCTTCTTGAGGGTTAGAATATTATCTGGGAAGACACAATACTGTCTCAGGGAAAGTGTCTTTACATCGCACAAACTTCAACCATAAGGTCTCCATCTCCTAAGACAGGCACAGATCTCCTCCATTGAAAAACTCATCCATCATTCTCTCTTTCCCTTTGCAGAACACTGCCTTGCTCCAGTACCATGGTCCCAAGCACTCCCCTCTGCTTCCTCTATGCCATTTTCTCAGCAGACTATACACCATCCATTCACTATTCAATTATGCACTTGGTAGGGGTACATCCCATTTCCTCTTTGTCTTCCACCTCCCCTTCACATTCACAACCACCCTCTCTGTATTCTCTCCCACAAAAGAACAATAAGGATTCAGCAGATTTTGTTCTATGGTGCATCAGTTCACTGATTAGACCTGGTGTTTCCCCTGTATATTTAAATTCCTCTGAAATCTTTAACTCCCTTGACCCTATTCATTCTTTGTCCTTTTTTACCCCTGTAGATCAATCCGTCTGTTTAAAAAATAAGCAATGAAAATGAAATAATTGCTCATTACATCATCTTTTAAAAAATAAATTTGCTGATTTGCCCATCTAGTACTTCTGTTATTTAAATTGCTTGTAAATCAAATCATCTCTTCATTTCAGGAGTTCATTTTCAGAAATGCCTTATATACCTCTATTTTGAACATTCAACTTTTTGTTTTGGAGAAGTAGGTTCAAGTTTATAAGATATGTTTGTGAGGGTTGCAACTCAAGGCTCTTTGCTTTTGATTACATTTTACTTCATTTTGTTCTTAGATTTATCATAATTGCAAAATAATCCTAATTTAATCAAAATTACTTCCTATTTGAAAATCTGTTGTTTTTTTTCCTGGATATTTACAAAATATTCCTTTACCATCAAACAACAATTTGTTGTCAATTGTTAAATATAACATTTTTTCATCAAGCCCATTAAATTTAACTACTAACATATTTTAAAATATTTTGGTTTTGTGTGTTTTTCCTCATTGGATATCTGTGGGTTCTCTTAATTTATGTTTTGCTGCCTAATTTGAAAATTTCTGTGTATTTTCCTGTCGTTGTCATAGACTTTCTTCTTTTTAATTTGTGCTGTTATTCTCTGAATTTTGGATTTTAAACTTATCTTTAGGTTTCAATATTTTAATCTCAATTGCTTTGAATTGTCTAGAATTTGTGAGTTCTTTTAAATGTATTGATTTTTGCCCAATATTCTTTTTAGACAATTTTTCTCCAGTTATGCATTTTTGCATTTCAAGATGCTATTCTCTCAAATAACTTCATTTTTTTTGTAGAATTTTGCCATTATAGAACCACTTTCCTAGGTTTCTAATCATGTTTTTTTTTAATCTTATGTTAAACACTCCAATTTTTCTATAAAATACTCTAATTTCTGGGCTAACCTTATATTTCATTCCTCATAAATGATTATCTTTTGAACCATTATGGAGTTTCTTGCTTTTGGTCCATGAAATCTATGGAGTCCATTTTTGTTGTTCATTCATATCCAACTCATCATGATCCTATGAACCATGGTATGTTAGGCCCTTCTGTCCTTTACTATCTCGTAAAGAGACCTGTCCAAGTTCATTTTCATTGCTTCCATGACACTATTTATCCATCTCATCCCCTGCAATTTCCTCCTTCTTTTGTCGTCAATCTTTCCCAACACTAAGGTCTTTTCCAATCACTTCTGCTTTCTCATTAGGTGGCTTAAGTATTTAAGTTTCAGCATCAATATTTTACCTTACAATGCATAATCTTCATTAATTTCTTTAAGTAATAACTAATTTTATTTCCTTGATGTCCTAGGTATTCTCAAAAGTTTTCTCCAGCATCATTGTTCAAAAGCATTGATTCTGCAATTCCCAGTTATGATAATAGTCCAGCTCTCACAAACATATATTGATACTGGGATTTTGCTTTTGATCCTATTGGTTTATTTTTCCTTTGTAGTTTAGTATTTATTTTAAGATGCTCTTATTTCTTTTTGAGATTTGATTCAATTTTGCTTTTGTTTTGAGACTTCATGCTAAAATTAGTGCCATTCTTTATTTCCTTCCTTCCCTTGGGACAAGGACTACCTAGATTATGTTGCTTGTGACCTCGATCACATGGTGGTCAGCTGTTCTAGATAGTTTTGAATGATTTTTTGGAGTAGACAACTAATCCAGGTGGATTTTCCAGTCTACTCTTTCACAGACCCACTAGATGCTCTGCCACACCCTAGTCTACGATCCTAAGTAATTGTTGTTGTTCAGTCATGTCTACCTCTTTAAGAACTCATAGATAATAACTCACCAGATCCTTCTTTCCTCCACTATCTCTTGAAGTCTGTCAAAGTTCAGGTTTGTTGTTTCCACAACACTATCTATCCATCTCATCCTCTGCTATCTCTTTCTCATTTTTCTTTGGATCTTTCCCAACATCAAAGTCTCCTCCAGTGAGTCCTGTCTTCTCATTATGTGGCCAAAATATTTAAGATCCATATTTAGTATTTGGCCTTCCAGTGAATTAATTTTTAAAAATATTGACTGATTTGATCTCTTTGCTATACAAGGGACTTTCAAAAATCTTCTCTAGCATTACAATTGGATAACTTCAGTTCTGAAGGAGTCAGCTTTCCTTATGGTCCAGCTTTCACAACCATACACTACTACTAGAAAAAAGATAGCTTTTATAATACAGATTTTTGTCAGCAAGATGATGTCTCTGCTTTTTAGTTTGCTGTCCAGAATTTCCATAGTTTTTCTTCCAAAAAGCACGTCTTTTAATGTCATGGCTATAGTCATAGTCTGCAGTGATCTTTGAGCCTAAGAATATAAAATCTGATATTACTTCCATTTAAACATGTGTATACAAGCATATTTTTGGTCTGCATTTTTCTCATGCTCTCTTACTTTCTTTTACATGTCTAAGCACCATTAGCAACTACTACTTTTTTAGAGTTGGTTTGTATTTTTGTATAGTCATTAACTGCAGGGGATTCTTATGCAATGGACAGACCCAGTTACACTCTATGAGTTTATTTTTCACTGGCTGTGGTAGGCCAATGAAGTCATGTGAGTAAGGAGTGTGAAGTGAACACTTCAAGAACTGAAAATCTCTAGAGTTAATACGTAATTTTGTGCTTTATATGAGACTCTATTTTTTCCTGTTTGTTTTATGGAAACCATAATGATTAATTCCCCTCTAGAGTATAAAACTCTACTTTTTTTATTTGGTAATGAAGCTATTTGCAGAGTTTTCACTCCACCATCTTGCTGGTCACATGATTATCAGTCAACTGTCCCTTAACTACAATAAAAAGGAGACATTTCTAACACTATGTGATTAATGGAATTAATGGAATAATAATTTCCACATTCCTGGAATACATTCAAGAAAAAACTATAGGAGTTATTTGGAGATGTGGTAGATGGATTCTTATTTCTGTTATACTTTGAAGTCCCTCTAAATTGAGGTTCCCTAAATTTATGACATTACATTGCTAAAGTCTTATAAAAGACAATCACAATATCAAAAGACATTCTTCTATCATACAGAGTTATTTATGTAATAGAAATAAGAGGATCACTTCTGAATATTAAAAGTAAATTCTGGGCAATATTCATTTTTAATTATTTTTACATCATGATAATTCCAGACTGATACCATATATTATGAAAATAACGTTGGTATTCAAAAGGTGATCTTTGCTTTAGGGAGAAATCAGAAGTTATTAAAAGAAGTTTGTAATTTCCCAAAAGCCAATCCAACCCTCTGACCTACTTTGATAGTCTTGTTCAATTGAGGGTCCAATTATAATAGTATCTTTCTAAAAGGTATATATAAAGATATAGACTTTTATATTTAGAGACATATATATGTATGTCTATATATATTTTTTAAATTTAAACATTTATTAATATTCATTTTTAACATGGTTACATGATTCATGCTCCTACTTTCCCCTTCACCCCCCGCACTCCCCCCACCCATGACTGATGCACATTTCCACTGGTTTTGTCATGTCCTTGATCAAGACTTATTTCCAAATTGTTGGTAGTTGCATCGGTGTGGTAGTTTCGAGTCCACATCTTCAATTATGTCCACCCCGACCCATGCATTCAAGCAGTGGTTTTTCTTATGTTTCTTCTCCTGCAGTCCTTCCTCTGAATGTGGGTAGTGTTCTTTACCATAAATCCCTCAAAATTGTCATGGGTCATTGTATTGCTGCTGGTACAGAAGCCCATTTCATTAGATTTTACCATAATATATCAGTCTCTGTGTACAGTGTTCTTCTGGCTCTGCTCCTTTCACTCTGCATCAGTTTCTGGAGGTCTTTCCAGTTCACCTGGAACTCCTCCAGTTTATTATTCCTTTTAGCACAATAGTATTCTATCACCAGCATATACCACAGTTTGTTCAGCCATTCCCCAATTGAAGGACATCCCCTCATTTTCCAGTTTGTTGCCACCAAAAAAAGCTCACCTATAAATATTTTCATACAAGTCTGTTTATGATCTCTTTGGGGGTACAAAACCAACAATGGTATGGCTGGATCAAAGGGCAGGCATTCTTTTATAGCCCTTTGAGCA
The DNA here is from genome assembly GCF_016433145.1 of Gracilinanus agilis. Taxonomy (NCBI): domain Eukaryota; kingdom Metazoa; phylum Chordata; class Mammalia; order Didelphimorphia; family Didelphidae; genus Gracilinanus; species Gracilinanus agilis. The sequence goes on from NW_025345599.1 coordinate 4,706, forward strand.
TGCTTCCAAATTGCCAGCCAGAATGGCTGGATCAGTTCACAGCTCCACCAGCAATGCATTAATGTCCCAATTTTGCCACATCCCCTCCAACATTCATTACTCTCCCCTTCTTTCATTTTAGTCAATCTGCTAGGTGTGAGGTGATACCTCAGAGTTGTTTTGATTTGCATTTCTCCAATTATTAGAGATTTAAAACACTTTCTCATGTGCTTATTGATACTTTTGATTTCTTTACCTGAAAATTGCCTATTCATGTCTCTTGCCCATTTATCAATTGGGGAATGGCTTGATTTTTTATACAACTGATTTAACTCCTTGTATATTTGAGTAATTAGACCCCTGTCAGAGTTTTTTGTTATAAAGATTTTTTCCCAATTTGTTGTTTCCCTTCTGATCTTGGCTACATTGTTTTTGTTTGTACAAAAGCTTTTTTGTTTAATATAATCAAACCATTTAATTTACATTTTGTAATTTTCTCTAACTCTTGCTTTGTTTTAAAGTCTTTCCTTTCACAGAGATCTGAAAAGTATACTATTTTGTTTTCACTTAACTTATATATAGTTTCCCTCCTTATATTCAAGTCATTCACCCATTCTGAATTTATCTTGGTGTAGGGTGTGAGATGTTGGTCTAAACCTAATCTCTCCCATATTGTTTTCCAAATTTCCCAGCAGTTTTTGTCAAATAGTGGATTCATGTCCCAAAAGTTGGGCTCTTTGGGTTTATCATACACTGTCTTGCTGACATCACTTATCCCAAGTCTATTCCACTGATCCTTCTCTCTGTCTCTCAGCCTGTACCACATTGTTTTGATGACTGCTGCTTTATAGTGTAATTTAATATCTGGTACTGCTAGGCCCCCTTCCTTCACATTTTTTTCATTATTTCCCTTGATATTCTTGATCTTTTGTTATTCCAAATGAAATTTGTTATAGTTTTTTTCTAATTCAGTAAAGAAGTTTTTTGGTAATTTGATAGGTATGGTGCTAAATAGGTGAATTAATTTGGGTAGAATTGTCATTTTTATTATGTTAGCTCGACCTACCCATGAGCAATCAATGGCTGTCCAATTGTTTAGTTCCAGTTTTATTTGTTTGGAAAGTGTTTTGTAGTTGTTTTCATATAATTGCTGTGTTTGTTTTGGTAGATAGATTCCTAAGTATTTTATATTGTCTAGGGTGATTTTAAATGATGTTACTCTTTCTACTTCTTGTTGCTCTAATGTGTTGGAAATGTATAGAAATGCTGATGATTTATGTGCATTTATTT
>NW_025345600.1:0-10050 GCF_016433145.1 Gracilinanus agilis
AATTAAATGGTTTTGATTATATTAAACTAAAAAGTTTTTGTACAAACAAAAACAATGTAGTCAAAATCAGAAGGGAAACAACAAATTGGGAAAAAATCTTTATAACGAAAAACTCTGATAGGGGTCTAATTACTCAAATATACAAGGAGTTAAAGTAATTGTATAAAAAATCAAGCCATTCCCCAATTGATAAATGGGCAAGAGACATGAATAGGCAATTTTCAGGTAAAGAAATCAAAAGTTTCAATAAGCACATGAGAAAGTGTTCCAAATCTCTAATAATTAGAGAAATGCAAATCAAAAGAATTCTGAGGTATCACCTCATACCTAGCAGATTGGCTAAAATGACAGCAGGGGAGAGTAATGAATCTTGGAGGGGATGTGGCAAAATTGGGACATTAATGCATTGCACTCTGTAAAAACTACATTTGCTAAAGAAACTGCAACCTAAAGTAGGGGCAGCTGGGCTAGCTCAGTGAATTGAGAGCCAGGCCTAGAGACGAAAGGTCCTAGGTTCAAATCTGGGCTCAGACACTTCCCAGCTGGGTGACCCTGAGCGACCCATTGCCTACTGGTTGTGGCCCTATGCTCCTAGAATGGAGTCCCAGGATAAAAAAAAAATACATTGCTGGTGGAGCTGTGAACTGATCCAGCCATTCTGGCTGGCAATTTGGAATCATGCTCAAAGGGCTATAAAAGACTGCCTGCCCTTTGATCCAGCCATACCATTGTTGGGTTTGCACCCCAAAGAGATCATAGATAAACAGACTTGTACGAAAATATTTATAGCTGCTCTTTTTGTGGTGGCAACAAATTGGAAAAGGAGGGTATGTCCTTCAATTGGGGAATGGCTGAACAAACTGTGGTATATGCGGGTGATGGAATACTATTGTGCTAAAAGGAATAATAAACTGGAGGAGTTCCAGGCAAACTGGAGAGACCTCCGGGAACAGATGCAGAGCGAAAGGAGCAGAGCCAGAAGAACATTGTACACAGAGACTGATATAATTGAATGTAATGGACCTCTGTACCAGCAGCAATACAAAAACCCAGGACAATTCTGAGGGATTTATGGTAAAGAAAGCTACCCACATTCAGAGGAAGGACTGCAGGAGAGGAAACATATAAGAAAAATAACTGCTTGAACGCACGGGTCGGGGTGGATATGATTGAGGGTGTGGACTCGAAACTACCACACCGATGCAACTACCAACAATTTGGAAATTGGTCTTGATCAAGGACACATGACAAAACTAGTGGAAATGTGCATTGGCCATGGGTGGGGGGAGTGCGGGGGGCGAAGGGGAAAGGAGGAGCATGAATCATGTAACCATGTTAAAAATGAATATTAATAAATGTTTTAAAAAAAGATGCATAGGGCAGGACTCCCAGCCCTCTAAAGTCTCTAAAAGACTTTCACTTGATCAGACCATCTCCATTAGCTCCCATCATATAGATGCCTTCCCCTTCTTAGCCAAATTCCTTGGGAAAGCTGCCACCATGTCTTCGTGGCTCCTCTTTTTAACCCTCTCCAACCTGTTTTTCAACCTCTTTATTCAACTACAACTGAGCTCTCCAACATTATTAATAATTTCTTGTGACTTTTTAACATCTTAAATTTTGCTTTTCTGGATACTCTTTTCTCTCTGACTTTGATAACATTGCTGACTCCCAGGACACCCCCCATCTTTCTAATCTGTCCATTCATTTTCAGGCTTCTTTACTGGGTTTTCATCCATAGTATGCTCTCTAATCATGGCTGTCCCCAAAGCTCTCTCCTCAGCCCTCTTCTTTTTTCATTCTATACTCTCTCACTGAGTGAGCTTATCAGCTCCCATGCATTTCATGATAAGCATTGCCAGCTATTTTTTGGATATTTTAAAATGGATTTCTTGATGGCATTCAAACATGTATGAAACATGTTAAAATATTGCCATTTAGGGTAGTACCATCCTACCAGGCATCCATGCTGACTCCATTCCTTCCTCATACTTACTCCAAGGGAAGGAAAGCCCTCTCACTCTCCTCTATGAAATTATGTTATAATTTAAGTAACTGATAGTTCCTTAGATAGAGCACAGGATTTGGATTTGGGAAGATCTGTGTTGGAATTTTGTCCCTGCTGTATGACCTTGGACAACTTACTTAAGCTCTGTCTGCCTCAGTTTCTTCTTCTGTAAAAAAAGAGAGAATAATGGTTACCTACCTCCTGGGGTTATTATGGAGATCAAATGATATTTTTGTAAAATATTTTGTAAATCTTAAAGAATTACATAAAAGTTCTAATGATTTAGTTGGGTGTTTGCTAATGAAGCCCTACTTAGAGATGACACATTGAATTATCTCTGAAAGGAAAGGGATGTTTTCGCGCTTTTCTCTTTATTCCCTTTTCCCATCCCCCAACCCCAGACAGTTCATTCTGAAGGTTTCTTCTAGTCAGAGGACCTCCTCCAAGGACCTCATCCTCTGAGTAGAGACTGACAGTGTTCTTTTCCCAGTAATCTGGATACTCTTAAAGGGCTCGTGAGATAGTTTAGGAGTGTTAAATTTGATCTTGGTTTTATCTCCATGCCCAGGCAAGCAACTGATTATTCTCACCTGTCATGGCAATAAGAAAACATTTTCAGTATAAGATTAGGAATAGTTAAACTCATAAGCTCATTCATGAAGCCCTATCCTTTGAATTAGGTTCTTTTTCTAGAGGATTCTATTATCTTATAGAATGACCAATTCTCAGGTACAATTCCTAACCAGAATTAAACTTAAAAAGCTATTTATGTTGTAATTAAGTTAGGGAAAGTTTCAAAAGGAAATGAATGAAGGAGATAATAAGTTTTATTTTCTAGAAAGAGTAGCACATTTAACTTCAATAAAGCCCAAATATTTTTATTTCAATTCTAGATAAGAAATTTAAATGAAACATTAGAAATGACCTAGAATAGTGATGGTGAACCTATGGCACAGATGCCAAAGACTTCATGCAGAGCATTCTCTGTGGGCACGTGACTTTTCCTCCTCCTTGTGCACACTCCCACCCCCCAGAGTTTATTACTAGAAAGGCAGAGGGACTCAGGCAGAGCTACTTCCTTTGCCCTCTCCACCATGCCTGGTGACATTTTTTCACATCACCCACGCCTCTGCCCAGCAGCCCAATGGGAGCTCTTTTTCCCTCCCCTGTATGAGGTAAGAGGGGGCAGGGACCAGTGAATGGCACATGATCTCTAAAAGGTTTGCCATCACTGACCTAGAGCATTTTCATACATTCATCTTGTAATTGCCCTCTAGGAATCCTATGTTCATATGTTTTCCCTTCCCAACTAGATCATAAGTTCCTTGGCGCGTGTTTGAGTCTACTTTAATCCCTTCCCTTCATAACACACATACACACATACACATAGTCTCTTTTGTTATTCAGTTATTTCAGTTGTAACTGACTCTTCTTTCCCCCATTTGGGGTTTTCTTGGCAATGATACTAAAGTAGTTTTCCACTGAGTTTCCAGCTCATTTTTCAGATGAGGAAACTGAGGCAAACAAAAGTTAAGTACCTTGCCTAGGGTCAAAGAGCTAATAAGTGTCTGAAACCAGATTTGAACTCAGGAAGATGAAGGTTAAGGAGAGAAAGAAAAAGAGAAAGAGATGGAGAAGAGGAAGAGGAGAAAGGGGGGGAGGGGAGGGAGAAAAGGAAAGAAAGGTGAGAGGAGTGGGATGAGGAAAAACACAATGTCAACCTGAAGGAGCTGGTACTAAGACCAGGCCTTGAAGGACTTCTACCATGTCCAGAGGCAGTATTCTAAGAAGAGGAAATCAGGCTGTGCATTTAGCCCCTTACTCTAACAAACACATTTTTTAGCATATACAAAGCTTTATTGGAGAGTACAGAAGAGCAGAGTGGACAATGGACATCCTCTTTTCTGATCCCATTTTTGGTCATTCCTGTGTTGACAAATGACAGAGTAAGGTTCTCAAGTCATTCCAGGCATTTTCAGGCTGGAGTTATCTATAATGGCAAAGTTACAGCAATAATCCTGGGAAATGACTCCCAGCAGGGTAGCACAACTGGTGGCAGAACCATTTGAAGGCTCGGAAGTATAGTTTATACCTTGCCCTGGTTTTCACTTACACATGCCTCCCCACCCCCATCTATGCAGTTCACTGAATGTGCTTCCCTGATTTGTGTCTTTGGGATGTTTGGTTTTTCTACCTTCTGAAAAAAAATTATAGCAATGTATGACACAGGTGATAGTAGTAATTCTGTTGCAAATATGACAGGACTACCCCCATGTCAACTCATACGCAACCATTTAAATTCAGTTCAATTCAACAAGTAGTTACTGAGTTCCCACTGTATGCGAAGTCTTGTGTTAGGTGTTAGGGATATAGTTATTGATACAAAATAGAACTTGTAAAGGAGCATTTTTTATAGATAAATAGGCAGACAGATAGGTAGATGGATGGATGGATGGATGGATGGATGGATGGATGGATGGATGGATGGATGGATAGATGAATAGATGTGCAGAAAATGGACAGAAAAACCAATATACTCCTTCCCTGCAACTCATTATACCCACAACTATGATTCCAGGAAGCAGGGCCAAGTGCCAAATACTGGAGAAATGAGAAGATTGAAGGAGGACAGATTGTTTTCACCTGGGGGGATATTTATCTGAATTGGGCCTGGAAGAGTAAAAAACTCTTCTGTAGACTTTGCAATGGATCAGATGAGTTGGGGAAGGAAGGAGTCAATACTGATCCCTTGGTGATAAACCTGGGAGACTGCCACTAGTAGAGAAAAGACCATCAGAAAGATAGAAGAACCTTGAGAATGCAGTGTCACTTTATCACTTTTAGGGCACTGAATAGTAGCATATGTAGACAGAGAACAGGAAATAAATGGAATGCGATGGGAAGATATCCAAAAAAACCCTAAAGCAAAATAAAGTCATGGGATAAAGGGAGGAATACACTAGGAAAAGAGAAAAGGAGAGAAAATTAGAGATAAATTATTTTACAGAGGGAGGTACATAAGAATCAATACAAGGGAGGTGCAGATTGGTGGCAGGCAAAGCTTGAAACTTACTCTCATTGGAACTGGCACAAATAAAGAATAAAATCTGCACACAGTTACTCATAGAAACTGTTAGTTATAGAAATCCATCTGAAATATAGGGAAATAAGAAAGGGAAGGAGAGTAATAAAAGGAAGGATGAAAAAAAGGAGGGCAAATTCAGGTTGGTGGTAGTCAGAAACAAAAATATATGTGAACATGGAATGGCTGAAAGGAGAGTTAGAAAATGATAAACAGGGGAAAATAAGATGGTGGGAAGTACACAATATTCATAATTGTGAGTGTAAATGGGACAAAATACCCATAAAATGGAAAAAGATAACAGTGAATTAAAAGCCAGAATTTCACAATATACTATATACCAGAAACATATTTAAAGTAAGGAGATACATACATAGTAACGATAAAAGACTAGAAGAGAATATACATGCACTTTTAAAAATATAAGATGGGTAGAAAGAATGCAAGGAAGAAGAGATTTTCTTCTCAAATATCGTAGAGAAGTCAAGGAAGATGAGAAGAGGAAAACGAAAAGTCCTAATGATTTGATGATAGGGAGGCAACAAATGAATGACTTTGCAAAGAGCATTTTTATCAGTAGTTGATATGAACTCTCTGGGAACATAGTGACTGCTGCAACTGTTTTTGAAACTCCTCTTCTGCATGATTCGGTGGAGAAAAATTTTGTTGTACATCTTCCCATTATCTTGATGTGCTTCATGTCTATCAGTTTTTGAGAAATTAGCAAGACAGACTGATGGCCATTTTGAAGGTTTCCCAGATTCTCAAATGTATCTATTTGTGGCTACTCTAAACAAATCAGATCAGAAAGATGTAGGCTGTGGGTGGAGAACAAGATTCTGTTCCACATTTTTACTTCTTAAAATAAAAAAACAAGCAGTATTTCAGAACCCCATTTTTAAACTTGCAATAGCAGATTTTTTAAGGTTCAATTGGCATTGAATTAAAGTTTCATATGTGTTTCATTAGGTATTAAATTATTATAAGCATTTACCATCATCTTGGTTACAATGGAACAATTAAAAAAGAAACCATTCCATCTACTAGTCACTCAAAGTATTAAATTACAGAAGGTCATGGCCAGAAGGGTCCTTAGAGAACATTTCCTTCAACTCCTACTTTTTACAGATTAGAAGACTGAGACCCAAAGAGAAACAATTTACCCAAGGTCTTTCAGCTAATTTTAATTTAACAGATCTGGGATTAGAAACCAGGGTTCTGGGGTCCCAGTCTAGTTGTCTCCTACTTGGCAAGCATTTTGTGACATTAAAAAAGTACTCTTGGGATTACTGGTGAAGCATGAAGTCAACCCACATCAGAGTAAATTCATTTCATGCCCCATGCTCAAGAGAAAAATTTTCTTTGGAAGATAGACAGGTTTTCAGCCTGCTTACTTAACACGTAGGGGGGATTCATGGTCAGGTGGCCCTAGGAGTCTCTCCCATCTCTGGCATTCTGTGATTCTTTAATATATCCAGTTTTTTATACCAGTCACCTGCTTCAAAGATGAGTTGATAAGAGATGACTTTGGTATCAAACCTTGTCAGCCAATAGATCTCATTACATCCTTAATTCACAAGACATTCTTGGTCCCACAACTGTGTTGACATTAAAGATCATGACTTGCAGTGGTTGCATATAAATCCTCTTGGTTCTAGGACTAGGCATTCTGCTGGCTCCTTTGGAAATTGATAGGAATGTTGCTTGAAGAATGTACTTGCTCAAGCTGATGAGGTTCATAAATAAAACCAAGTGGTTCCTGGTTTTCTGGTTTTCCCCCTTTTGTTTTGATGTCTGCATTTTAGAGTGCTTTGTTCCCCCTCTCTACTCTTGCCTCTGACAGTTTGTTCATTTCCAGCCAGATTAGAAATAGAATATGCATTGGGGACTGTCTGAACCTGGAGTCTAATTATTTATCCATTGTCTTTCTGTGATTCTCCATTTAGTTGGTGGAAATGTATTCTGTGTTATAGATTTAGGATGTCTTCATTACTTATGATCATCTAGCACCATTTACAAGAATCACAGGAAAAATATAGACGATTAAGAAACTGCTTTCTTGCTTTCAAGGTTATTCAAAGTAAGCCTTTAAAGACTATTGTTCTGATCTTTCCAGGTGATATATATTATTTGTGTTAGTGGAATCATTAATTCATTCAAAAATGATTATTAAGTACTTATTATAGAAGATATACTCTGTGGTAGGTTCTGGGGATACAAAGATGAGAACTCAAGACAGGCTTTTCCGATGGGAACTTCCACTAGAATAGAAGGGAGACCTGATAGGCACATAGGTAGACATAACAACATAGAGAATGTGATGGGGCAAAGGAGAGATTTAGGTTGAGTATTACAGGGAAATATGAAAAGGGAAAGGTAAGACTGAGTGGGCAGGGGAGAAGGCACCTGCTCTGCAGTCTGAAGGATAAGAAGAATTTCCAAAAATAGGAAAAGCCTCTACAGATGGATGGCAGCAGGAGATGGAAAGACAATCCTGGAAGGAAGAATTTATGAGAAGAGTGATTTGAAAGAAATGTAAGAAGGCAAGGTGAGGTAGACTATAGATATCCTGAATGCCCAACTAAGGAGCCTGCATTTTAGCCTACAGGTAATAGGGAGCCATTGAAAGCTTTTGAGTAGAATAACTGATCAAACTCAGACATTAAGGAAAGTTTTTTGGTTGCTGTATGAAAGATTACTTGGAGAGCTGAGAGATTGGAGGTCCATAATAGTCTAAGTGAGAACTGTTGAGGGACAAAGGCACTGGCCATGTGAGTGCAGAGAAGACAACAAAATTGAAAGAAACTCTTGGGACAGAATTGACATGACTTCAAAACTAATTGGGTAAGGGCAGCTAGGTGACTCAGTGGATAGAGAATAGGTTTCAGAGAAAGGAGGGCTGGATTCGATTCTGTATCTTTCATCTGCCTTGGAATCAATATTTAGTATTGGTTTTAAAATGGAAGGTAAGGGTTTTTTTAAAACTGATTGACTGAGGGGAGGAAACAAGTATTTATTAAGGACTTACTATGTGCCAGTCACTGTTTTAGGTGCTTTTATTATTACCTCCTTGTCACAACTGCCTTGGAAGGAAAGTGCAATTATCTCCATTTTATAGATAAAGACACTTGAGTCAGACAGATATTAAGTGACTTTCTCGGAGTCACAGAGCTGGGAAGTGCCTGCGGCTGGATTTGAACTAAGTTTATGTCTTCATCCATCTTTGCCACCTAGCTGTGTAGGGAACTGAAAGAGTCAAAAATGACTCCAAACATACTCATCCCCACCCTTTCAAAAAATCCTCACTTGATTCTTCCATTATCACTATCATCCTATATCTCTTCTGCTCTTTGTGGCTAAATTCTTAGAAAAACTCCTCCATTTTTTCTCCTTTCACTGCCTTCTTAACTCTTACTTTTGGGCTTCTAACCTCATTATTTCATCAGAACTACTTTCTCCAAAATACCAATAATCTTCTAGTTCCCACATTCAATAGCCTTTTCTCAGGCCTCATTCTCCTTGACTTCTCTGCAACCTTTGATGTTGTTGATCATTCTCTTTCCTTTGATATTCTCTGCTCTAGATTTTTCAGAGCACCATTCTCTCTTGATTCTCTTACCTATTAGATCCCTCCACAACCAATCACTCAATTAACTATTTATAAAGTGCTTAGTATGTGCTAGGCAGTTCATGCCCTTTAACCATAGTTTCCCTTTAGGTTCTACCCTTGGTTACTTGTTACTTCATTTGGCTATCTCATCAGCTTCCATGTCTCACATCTGTCTTTCAGACATCTCAAACTAGACATCCAAGAGACATCTTAAATTGGGTTATGAAGTGCTTTGAATGTGAAAGGATTTTGTGTTTGATCCTAAAAGCAATTTGGAGACCCTGGAGTTTATTGAGTTGTGGGCAAGGGTAAGGGTGAGGTGGGACCTGCATTTTAGGAAGATCACTTTGGTGGCTAAATGGAGGATGGATTGGAGTAAGGAGAGATTTAAGGCAGGTAGACTTGCCAGAAGCTATTGCAGTAGTCCAGGAATGAGATAATGAGGAATTTTACTAGAGTAAGGGCAGTGTCAGAGGAGAAAAGGGAACATTTTGGAGAGATGTTGCAGAGACAAAATCAACAAGCCTTGGTAACTGCTTAGATATGGGAGGGAGGTAGTGAATAGATAGTGAAGAGTCTAGGATATCTCCTAGGTTATGAGCCTGGGGAACAGGAAGGTAGGATGGTATTTGCCCTCTAGAGTAATAGGGAAGTAGGACTAGAGAAGGGCTTAAGGGGACATATATGTTCATTTTTTTTATTTATCGTGCTTAAGATATCTCCTGGACATCTAGTTTGAGGTGTGTGAAAAACAGCTGGAGATGTGAGATAAGGTAGATTATCAACACAGAGACAGTAATTAAATCTATGGAAACCCATAAGATCACCAAGTGAAGTAATTGATTGCTATAATTAATTTAAGATACCTAAAGGAAAAGATTCCAGAATTCCTAAATTATTTCTTTTAATATAAATTAAAATCATGTTAGAATATGATTTCTAATTGCTACATAAGTTCATATTTGGCTTCCCCTTTAATCCCTTTAGTTGTCTCCTTTCTATATTCCTGATAGGGACGAAAGGTTTACCATAAAGGATCAGTAACACCAAGGAAAATAAGGACCATGCTGTGACAAAGAATGTAGGATCTTCTTTGGTATCAATCTCTAAGTTTAGGAATGTATCCCAAACATCTCATCTCTGTTTCCCGAACTTATTTAAAAGCCTTTTCTAAAATAACATATGTTTTTAATTTGTGCCACCACTTGAGGCAGCAAATTACAGATGTTTACTCTTCTGCATAGTAATTTCTACAATATGAAAGGCTGTATCTCATCTCGGTAAAAGACTTTTTCTCTTTCTTTCTTTCTTTCTTTCTTTCTTTCTTTCTTTCTTTCTTTCTTTCTTTCT
>NW_025345601.1:0-10956 GCF_016433145.1 Gracilinanus agilis
GTGTTTGTTTTGGTAGATAGATTCCTAAGTATTTTATATTGTCTATGGTGATTTTAAATGGTGTTTCTCTTTCTACTTCTTGCTGCTCTAGTGTGTTGGAAATGTATAGAAATGCTGATGATTTATGTGCATTTATTTTGTATCCTGCAACTTTGCTAAAGTTGTTGATTATTTCTACAAGCTTCTTGGTTGATTCTCTAGGATTTTTTAAGTAGACCATCATATCATCTGCAAAGAGTGATAGCTTAGTCTCCTCATTGCCTATTTTGATACCTTCAATTTCTTTTTCTTCTCTAATTGCAACTGCTAGTGTTTCTAGTAGTATGTTGAATAATAGAGGTGACAATGGGCATCCTTGTTTTACTCCTGATCTTATTGGGAAGGCTTCTAATTTATCCCCATTGCATATATCTTCAATTTCTTTTTCTTTTCTGAGTGCTACTGCCAGTGTTTCTAATACCATATTAAATAATAGTTATAATGGTACCCTTGTTTCACTCGTTACCTTATTGTCAGGGATTCCATTTTATCCCCATTGCTGATGATGCTTGCTGATGATTTTCAACATATACTATTTTTATTTTGGGGGAAAAATTTTAACAAAACTCTGACAAAGATATAATTACTCAAATTTGTAAGGAGCTAAATCAGTTCTACAAAAAAAGCAAGCCATTCCACAATTGATAAATGGGCAAGGTACATGAATAGGCAATTTTCAGAAAAAAGAAATATAGGAAAAAGAAATCAAAGGTATCAATAAGCATATATGAATCTTGTAACCAAGGGAAAATATTCCTAATTAATTAATTAACTAATTAATTAAAATTAAAAAGATAAATACTAAATAAAATAAAGAAATAAAAAATAAAAAACAAGTGGAAATAATCAACAACTTACCAAAGCAGCAGGATTCACAATAAACCCAATTAAGTTATTAGTATTTCCATATATTTCCAACAGTACCTGGCAACAAGAGTTAGAGAAATTTCATTTAAAATCATGCTAAAAAATATAAAATTCTTAGAAATCTACTTGCGAAGATAAACACAAGAATTATATGAACACAACTATAAAACACTTTCCACACAATTAAAACTAGATCTAATCAATTTGAAAGACATTAATTACTCATGGGTCGTATGAAGTAACTTAGTAAAAATGACAATCTTACTCAAATTAATTTACTTACTGCCATACCTATCAAAGTACCTAAAAAATTTTTTTCTACTGAAATAGAAAAACATATAACAAAGTTCATTTGAAAGAACAAAATATCAAGAATATTAATAAAAAAATGAAAAAAGTGAATTATTGGGGTCTAGCAATACCAGATCTTAAAGAGTACTATAAAGCAGTTGTCATCAAAGCAATATGGTACTGGTTAAGAGAAAGAAGGGAGGTTCAGGGGAAAAAGATTTGGGTTAAATGACCTCAGCAAGAAAGTGTTTGATAACCCCCAAGATTCCAGCTTTCAGGACAAAAATCCAGTATTTGATAAAACTGTTGTCAAAATTGGAAAACGGTATATAGTGGGTTAGGGTTAGATCAATATATCACACTCTACATCAAGATAAATTCTGAATGGGTAAATATTTTGAATGTAAATAAGGAAACTATGAGTGAATTAGGTGAACACAGAATAGTTTACCTGTCAGACCTATGGGAAAAGAATGTTTTAAGAACAAGCCAGATTTAGAAAATATTACCAACTGTAAAATAAATAATTTTGATTATATTAAATTAAAAAGGTTTTGTAAAACAAATCCAATGCAACCAAAATTAGAAGGGAAGCAACAAATAGGGGGGAAATCTTTAGAACAAAAACCTCTGGCAAAGGTCTAATTACTCAAATTTATAAGGAATAAAATCAATTGCAAGAAAAATTACCTCAATCCCCAATTGATAAATGGGCAAGGGACATGAATAGGCTTTTTTTATATAAAGAAATCAAAACTATCAATAAGCACATGAAAAAATGTTCTAAGACTTAAATTAGAGAAGTGCAAATCAAAAGAACTCTGAGGTACCACCTATTACATAGCAGATTGTTTACCAGGACAGTGAAGGTAATAAAGGTTTTAAGAGATGTGACAAAATAGGAATATTAATGCATTGCTGATGGAGTTATGGCACATTGATTTCTAGTACAAGATGGATACCAACTTTGAGTGACAAGACCTGCAGTTGAGCACTTTGGAATGTACCCAGATGCCGTGAGCCAGGGCAAAGAGTCCGTTGGAGCCAGCCCTATAAATACCCACCAGGCCCAGTTTCTTCTTGAGCTAACTTTCTTCCAATAGTCTGATCAATAGTTTAGAGTATTAGCAAATAAGGTTCCCTCAGTCAGGCTACCTCAGTCAGGGCCTCTGCTGTGCTACCTTGACCTGGCTAGGGGACACTGACCAAAGGGGGATTTCTTTAGGCTATTAAACTAGGATACCCGACATCTTTATCCCCAAAAGAAACCCTATCAGTCTTTTGTCACTTGCTCAATCTAAGTAGATACACCTTAATCAGAGATACCTCATGCCCTCTTGGTAAGAAGGATAGAAGAGTGAACCAGAAAGACTACATCTTTCAAGTCTGTCATCCAAGTAACATCCTTGACACCTCTCCAAATAAATCCCTATTACAGTTTAGATTATTTAATAGACCCACTCCAATTCTAAACCACTTATTTTTTTAAGAGACCACCTTATAATCATTCAGATTTGTAACCTCAGTGTCACTGTTGACTGCTAACTCTCATTCATCTCACATATCTATCTAATTACTAACTCTTAGGTTTATAGAGGAAAATAGTAGGATGATGTATAAGCAAGAGGGATGTCAGGGAGAAGAGGACTCTTAAAAATAGGCAAAATTGGAGGGAAAAGATAGTTAAACAGAAAATAATGAGTATTCTAAAAGAACAACTTGAGATTTTGATAAATGCTTTACTAAAATCAAGGTAACCAGCATTTACAGTATTACACTTTCAGGAGCAGACCTGATGGCACCCCATGAAGTTTAGGTTGAGTGTTGGAATGAAATGTAGAGAGAAGACCTCAGACCTTGTCTTTTCCATCAATCTGCTAGAACCAGAATCTCTTCTGAGAAAAGGTTGAACAATCTGGTTAGATATGTTGTCCCCAAATTCTAAAGTGCCTTTTTATTATGATTGTTATTTGTTTAGCCAGTCACCTCAAATTCTTCATAACCCATCATGGAGATTTCTTGGTAAGGGTACCTGAATACTTACATTTCATTACCCAACTCATTTTACAGATGAGGAACTGAGGGTAAGAATAATAAATGAATTGTCTCATGTCACACAACTAGGGTGTGAGGTCAGATTCCAATTCAGATGACCTTAACTCCAGTATAATTGTCCAAGTTCTAATGAGGACAAAAAATTCTCAAATTACAAGTTTAATGCAGAATTAAATTTAACTAAAATTTCATATTTAAATGAAAAACAATTATCAATGGCCTCGGAGGATGCCAATTTTAAGAAGCATGTTGAAAATTATCACTCTGAAGAAGAAGAGAAGAAGTAGAATCCTTTCTATATGGTGGCAAAAGATAGGTTTGAAGAGACATTAAAACAGAATGACAATGAGACTTCTTAGTGAAATATAAGCAGAAAAATGCAAGGTTTTTGATTAACTCACTGATCAGAATTTTCTTTCTACTTTTAAATAATACTTTCTTTTATCTGGAATACCATTAGTGTCTTATGAATGAACATTATATCCCAAAAGACAATTGGGAATGGATCTTGGAGAAATCTTTCTATTTTGACTTTTAGTAAATCCAAACATTGCCCCAGTCACCATTGTTCCTTCAAAGGTTGTTTCAACAAAGTGGACTTTAGGACTGGTGTTTATAATCCTACTTTGGATTGCACACTGACATTTTCAGTGTAATCTCTGATTTCTTTCTGAATTAGATTCAGATATGGCATTAAAATTGGTCGCAGAGGGGGCAGCTGGGTAGCTCAGTGGAGTGAGAGTCAGGCCTAGAGACAGGAGGTCCTAGGTTCAAACCCGGCCTCAGCCACTTCCCAGCTGTGTGACCCTGGGCAAGTCACTTGACCCCCATTGCCTACCATTACCAATCTTCCACCTATAAGTCAATACACAGAAGTTAAGGGTTTAAAATTAAAAAAAAAATAATTGGTCGCAGATGAAAGGGGCGAGTCAGTATTAGATTCACTCTGTTTCCTTCATAACAGTGGGGAGACATTCCTGTAGCCAGACCCAAAGGATCCATCACCACTATTCCTGAGGAATGGTTGAATTTCAAACACTTGGGAGTTCCATTCTTAAGATATGCTGAAACACATTAGTTTTTCGCTGTGTGTCTCCAAGACTTAAATTGAGTACTCTATATATTGATCTAAATTTCTACACTTTTACTCCTTTAGCATTTGACCATTCATGTCAGGGGAATCAAAACTGCCACTTTAGAAATCATTTATCACTTGTGTGGATGTTTTAAATGACATGGCTGGTGAACTTGCATTTGAATTAGTTATATAATACATCCCTGATGTAGTTTTCACTTTCTCTTACACAAGGCAGACTCAATACTATTCTGTTTGAACTCTTCAGACGTAATTTTTCAAATCATGCAGAAAGGAGACAGCTTCCACTTCCATTCTGCAGAGGGATCATTTGCAACATTGCCATTGACAATTGGCCTCCCAAGATACAGTTGAGGCACACTCCAGAATCCTATCCTTCATATTTATATGTTTACACTGATTGTTCTCCATTCATCTAGGTGACCATGTGTATCTTTTGAATGAACATTATATACCCAAATATGTTCCTATTGTAAAAGTGAAATTTGGGAAATGTATCAAACTACATTTCCCGTGGTCCAACAGGTTTCCGTTTCCGGTTTTGGGGCTTGGGAAGGCTTACATCTTGACGCAGGGAAGGGTTTAAATCTCCTGGGTTAGGAGGAAGTGGCCTCTTTGCTAGTAGGGTCTTGGCCAGCAGATTTGGGAGGTAGAGACAGGAAACAAAATGGAGGCGGCAGTTTTGAATGCTTACAAGCACATGGTCTGATAATTATATCTATAAACATGGCTTTAATTAAAATACTAATTTATATATTTATACAAGCCTTTATCATTTTTAATACTTATACTCTCCATAAACAACCATTCACACCAATGTGTGGAACTAAGCAACCACAATGTCTTACTCCACATTGATATGAGAAGGGTCCTTTAGAGGGAATATCTTTAACTCAAGAACCAGAAACCTGCCATCTTCCTCCGCTGGAAAAATGCAATATGACTGGAGAGCTGCTCCAAACCAATTTCAATTTCAATTATCATCAGGTTTGCATCAGATTTTTGCACCAGAATATTTGCAAAGGTCCATGGTGACCTCTGGATTTTAAATCCCACAATCACATAATGTAGAATACCATTGTTTAAGTAGTTTGGCCTTTCCTGGTTCTGTGTTCAGGAAGGTCAATGTAATTGGGAACGAATCTCATAGAAGTCTTCCTATGATGCCTTCTAATATATCCATACATGTCCCCAATCACCATTAGAACTTTGAATGTTGGGTTAACAATATTGTCCCTGGGACTTGTGTTTATAGTTCTAGTTTGGAATTAGACAATGTGACGCTCTGCTATTTTCACTGGAGTCTCTTATATCTTGCCAGATTAGATTTAGATGTGGATTTCAAATTGGTTCCAAATGAAAGGAGTGATTCATCATTGGATTCACCTTGCTTCCTTCATAACAGTGGGTAGGCATTCCTGTAAGCAGTCCCAAAGATCCATCACCACTATTCTTGAAGAAAGATTGGTTTTGAAACCCCTGGGAGTTTCATTCATAAGACACACTGAAACACATTGGGTTGGTTGCTGTGTGTCTCCAAGCCTTAAACTGAGTATTCTATACATTGAACTAAATTTACATACTTTTACTCTTTTATTTTTTGGCAATCCATGGCCATGGAGTCATCATTATCACTTTTGAAATTATTAATCAATTGTGTAGATGTTGTAAACAACATAGCTATAGAATTTCCATTTGAATGGGTTAGATAATAAATCTCTAGTGTGAAAATGGAATTAACTCACCCCCATTCATAGTTAAACTCTAGCCACCAGAGATAATGTCTCCCTATCTTCGTTAGTGGGGAGGGGAAATGAGTTACCCACACGTGACAATAAGTAACAAATCAAGAACAAGGGATTGCCCTTTGGGTAGTCCAAATCAGTGTAGAGGCTGCCATTTGTCCACTTGAATTAGAGGCGGACCCACAGGAAGTGACAAAAGACACTATCTCTTCAAGTATCATGGTAATTTCCTGTTGAGGCAGTTCACCTTTTGAACTTGGTGCTGAAGGATCTCTACTGAGATCTCAAGCAGCTTCCTCTCTGAATTGTCATGTGGGTAAGTTAGGCTGACTTTCTTGGCCTACCTTGGTGTTTCTAGAGTCTCTACCTCAAGTGGGCTTCTTTGCTTCTCTAATTGCTAAGGCGTCATGGCTAGTAGCCTAGTTTAATTAATCTCTTAACTCTCACCCGGTCTGGACCCCTGCTGGTCCGGACCAGAGTTTTTCTCTCTCTCTTTCCCTACCTTCAACCTTCCTAACTGCAAATAAACTACCATAAAAGCCATCCTGTCTTGGGTCTATTTTTAATTATGGAATCAATCTAAATCTGATTGATTCCTGGCATCCACACCTATATAAATATCTAATTTCCCTTCTTACGCTGGCATGGTTTCCATTTTCTCTTACACTAGGAAGGTTCAATGCCATTCTTTTTGCACTCCACTTCAGTTAATTTGTTGTTGTTGTTGTTGTTGTTGTTGTTGTTGTTGTTGTTGTTGTTGTTGTTGTTTTAATTTTAAACCCTTAACTTCTGTGTATTGACTTATAGGTGGAAGATTGGTGAGGGTAGGTAATGGGGGTCAAGTGACTTGCCCAGGGTCACACAGCTGGGAAGTGGCTGAGGCCGGATTTGAACCTAGGACCTCCTGTGTCTAGACCTGGCTCTCAATCCACTGAGCTACCCAGCTGCCCCCTTCACTTCAGTTAATTTTTAAATTGTGCAGAAAGGAATCTGCTTCCACTCTTATTTTTCAGAGGGAACATTTGCCTCTTCCAATTGGCCTCCCAAGGCACAGTTGGGGGCCAGTCCCAAATCCTATCCTTTACATTTCTATATCTAGCTGCTCATTCTTCATTCAACTGGGATACCATGTGTATCTTTTGAATGAACATTATATACCAAAATATGGTACTCTCCATTAACACTCATTGACACAAATATCCTGAATTGAGTTAAGCATCTACAATGTCTTGCTCTTCATTATAATGAGAAGGATCCACTTCAACCCAGGAAGAAAAAACATCTCATCTTCCAATACTGGAAAAATGTAATGAAATCACAGAGCTGGACCAAGGTGATTTCAATTTCAATGATTATCTGGTTCACATCAGATTTTTGCACTGTGACATTTGTAAAGAACCACAGTGACCTCTGGATTTCAATTCCCACTATCACATAAAGTGGAATGCCATTGCCTGTTTGGCCTTTTCTGGTTCTGCATTCAAGGTGCTCAATGTAATTTGAAATGGATCTTGGAGAAATCTTCCTACATTGGCTTTTAGTAAATCTATGTTTCCCCACTCACTATTGGTCCTTTGAAGGTTGGGTGAAAAACATTGTAATGTTAATCATGTAAATAATTAGTGAAATGAAAAGTTGGATGATAGACTGCAATTTCCATTACTTTTTAACTGTTGCTCAAGCAATATGATTGTGTTTGAATTGAAGAGGTTTATGTAACAGCTTTATCTTGGTTAAAAAAAACAACTCCTTGTATGCCTATTACAAAAGCAATCCTTATTTATTGTGTTAATGTTTTAAAAGGAAGGATAGCATAAAGATTTTAAATAGGGGTTCCCTAATTCTACAATGGTGCTAAGCTTTTTCTACTTCCTTCTTGACCTTATGATCTTTCTTCTTGTTTTGACTGAACTTGAAATCTTCCTATTGCTCCTTATTCTATCTTAAAATCCCAACTATCTGATATAAGCTATACCTAATATCCTTATCTATTAATTTGTATAATACCTCCAAGTGGGTCCCATGGGGACTTAATTGATTCTGGTCAATTTGGGCTAAGAGTCTGCTTCACACAGTCAAGATCATAAAGACCAGGAAAGAAAGATCGATTGAAAACCATATCACAAAAACAGGAGACTACAGAGAAAAGTTAAGAGCATAAAAGTGTCCAATCTCAAAGTAGGATTAGAAACAAAATCCCAGGGTCAACATCATTCACCCAACTTTCAATGGAACAGTGAGGATTCATAATATCATGTCTATGTAACATATATAATATCATGTCTATGTAACATATATAATAAAACTAAATGAATAAATCTATGCCACTGTGTTAGAAATAATATCTACATAGAAAATAAAATATGTGGGAAAGTGAACCAAATGTGTTATCTTACCAGCTATGAGAATGTAGAAAATATATAAATATGAAATATGAAAATAATATAAATAAAATACAAATAGTCAAAGACAATTTTTGTCTCAGCTCTGAATAATACCACAACTGAAATGTCTGTCCACACTTTGATCTGGAAGTTGAAACAGAAGTAGCTTTGGGAAAGCACAAAGAAAATTATTTTTCAGAACTTAGAACACTGAATATTCCACTTCATAATAGCTGTGATTGTTGAGTAAAGTAGATTCTTTACATAGTCAGTAGTTAACCAAGAAATAATGGGCCGGAAAATGAAATATAACTATAGAAGTCAGAGAAATATATCTACATTAAACTAGGCTAAATATAAATATTCCTCCTGAGTTGTCAAATAAGACACTTAACTATATCTACAAACAATACTTAATATTGCTTTATAAATTTTGAATAATTCTCAAAACAGAAACTAAAAGATTAAATGCAATTTTACATTAAAAATTAATCCCTATATTTTTTATCTCTTCCTAACTACTTTAGGAGTCTTCCTATCAATTAGAACTTTAATTTCCTCCACCACTTAGTTCTATTTTAAATTTCATTTAATTGATTAAGAAAATTTTTCCTTTGTTACATGGTTCAGGTCCTTTCCCTCCTCTCTTCCCACCACCTCATTCCATTAGACTTTACATGTGTCATTGATCAAGACCTATTTCCATAATGTTCATACTTACACTATGGTGATCTTTTAGATTCTACATCCCCAATAATATCCCCATCAACCCATATGAACAAGCATTTATCTTTCTTCTGTGCTTCTACTCCCAAAGATCTTTCTCTGGATTTATATTGTGTACTTTCTTATAACTTCAATTCCCCCTGAGTATTGCCTTAGCTGAATCCCACAGAGTTTGATAAGATGTTTCATCATTGTCGCCCCTGTCTCTTTTAATCATATCTATTTTTACTTTGGCTTTGTCAGAAATCATGATCACCTCTCCTGCCTTCTTTTTCTCATTTGAATCACAAAGGTTTTGCTCCTGCAAAAAAAACGTTAAACCTGTTTATGTCCACCAGACTCATATGTGTTTCTTGTACACAACATATGGTAGGATTTTGGTTTCTAATCAACTCTGCTATTTGCTTCCATTTTATGAGCGATTTCATCCCATTCACATTCAGAGTTATAATTATCAATTGTATATTCCCCAACATTTTGGTTTTCTCTCCTAGTTCTACCCCTTCTTCTCACTCTATTTCTTTTTAAACCAGTGTTTTGTTTTAGAATAATCCCCCTTGACCCCTCCCTTGATTTACTTCCCTTTCTACCTCTTACCTTATTATTCCCCTCTTTTCAATTTTTAAGAAGTAATGAATTCCCTCACCCCTTGCCCTTCCCATTTTTTACCTCCCCACTCCCCTGCTCCCCTTGGTTAATCCCTTCTGACTCTCAGTAGGGTTAGATAGAATTCTATATCCTAATGGATATAGATACTCTTCTCTCTCAGGGTTAAT
This sequence comes from Gracilinanus agilis, assembly GCF_016433145.1. Classification (NCBI taxonomy): domain Eukaryota; kingdom Metazoa; phylum Chordata; class Mammalia; order Didelphimorphia; family Didelphidae; genus Gracilinanus; species Gracilinanus agilis. The sequence goes on from NW_025345601.1 coordinate 9,980, forward strand.
TCTGCTGAGAGTAAGGTTGAAATAGGACCTCTTAATGCTCTCTTCCTCTCCTTCTTATAATAGTATTCAATCCCCCCTCCTTGCCATGCCCTCTTTGTGTGGTATAGAATATCCTATTTTTCTTATTCATTCAAGTTTCTCTTGATTCCATCTACTATTCATCTCTGTCTTTCCCTACCCCAGTCTCATTTTAGACCATTTATTGCTCCAGCCCCCTCTTATGAATAATTCTTCTAATTACTATAATAGTGAATACTGTTTTTGAAAATTACACATAATATTTCTCCATATAGGAATACAAATAATTTGATCATATTAAAGCTCTTAAAAAGGCAAATTTTGAAATAATAGTTTCTTTCTCTCCATTTAGCCCTGTTTTTTATGTGCAAATACTTGGAAATCTTCTATCTTGTTGAATGCCCATACTTTCCCCTGGAAGTATATAGTCAGTTTTGATGGGTAGATGATCCTTGGTTGTAGACCCAGTTCTCTTGCCTTTCTGAGTATCATATTACAAGCCTTGCAGTCTTTTAGTGTGGAGGCTGCAAGATCTTGTGTGATCCAGATTGGTGCTCCTTGATATCTGAATTGTCTCTTTCTGGCTTCTTGTAATATTTTTTCTTTTATTTGGAAGCTCTTAAATTTGGCTATTATATTCCTGGGGGTTGTCCTTTCAGAGTTTAGTGTAGAGGGTGATCTATGGATCCCTTCAATGTCTATATTGCCCTCTTGTTGTAGAACTTCAGGGCAGTTTTGCTAAATAATTTCTTTTAATATGGAGTCCAAATTTCTATTAATTTCTGCTTTTTCAGGAAGACCAATGATTCTCAAATTGTCTCATCTAGACCTGTTTTCTTGATCTGTCAATTTCTCAGTGAGATATTTCATGTTTCCTTCTATTTTATCAGTCTTTTGACTTTACTTTATTTGTTCTTGCTTTCTTGAGAGATCATTGGCTTCTACTTGCCCAATTCTGG
>NW_025345602.1:0-6949 GCF_016433145.1 Gracilinanus agilis
TGAAGGGGAAAGGAGGAGCATGAATCATGTAACCATGTTAAAAATGAATATTAATAAATGTAAAAAAAATATGAATTATGGTAAAAAAATGCAATGGCTGAGGAAACAAAGGTTTGAGCTTCCAAGCGTATCAATTTATGAAACAATGAATACCAATTGTATATTAAATTGGATCCAGACCTTTCTCAGCTTGGCAATGGCCCTCAGATACATTAAAAGCAAATATGAATCTTTTCTAATTGGAGAAAAGATAAGGGACTTTCCTAGTGTGGAGGGGGAGAATGAACAGATGCAATTCCCTGAAATCAGAAAAAGAGGTGTCCCACCCCCCCACCAAGTAAGACTTGTTCAAGAAGGAACATGGAAACAATAATTGATTTACCAGTATGGGACCTATTTTGATTAAGACAAGGTTTGAGATGTAAGAAAAGGAGAAAACTCCTTGCATCAATCTTTGGATCTTACTGGGTTTCAGGTCAGCATAACTAGGATCCTTAGTTAAGGGTCTCTAAACAATAGGTAGAGGTCGTCCAGCTTCCCAGCCACACAGCTAAGTTCAACAAAGCAATAAGTTTTCTCACAATTCCCACAATTGAATAGTTTTCTCATAAGTCAGAAATTGAACTAAGCCCATAACCGAAAGAAAGGAAACTGAACTAGCTCCAGAGTTGAGTCATAAGATGGAGTCAGTGTGGTTTACTCATTTCTCACTACCGCTTGCTATTTTAGTTACCTCAGTTGTAAATACTTAGATTTTTAATGACCCTATTTAAAGGAATCCTTTAGTTTCAGCTAAAAACACTCCTTTAGCTTCAGCAAAACCCAAGTGTCTTTTAACTTGCAGAGCATTGTGATAGTCAATGAGGAAGATACAGAGATAAAGTAAGACATGTTATCCCTGTCCTTATGGAACTCAGTGTCTAAATAATGGACATAACACATACACAACTAAAATCCAAACTGTATAACACACATTTAAGCTAAATATTGATTTCAGGGGAAGAAGGATCTTTACCCACTGAAGAAAACAGGAAAACTTCAAGGAAAATGGTGTTAGAAGAATGGGCCTTAAAAGAATATGAAGAATTTCAATAAGCAGAGGATGGCAGAGGGAGGTGTTCTAGATATAAGGAACAATAATGAGAAATAAAAGTAAGATGGTGGCTAAGCACAGATGTGCATAAGGTGGGAGAACAGGATGGAAATTAGCCTTGTTTTGAAGGAGTTTTTGCAGTAAAGGGGCATAGATCATAGGTGAGATAATCTGGAAAATTAAAAGTGATAATGATGAACCAAGCAAAGAGGTTTCAGACTTTCGAAAGACAATAGAGAGCTATTGGTTTTTCTCATAGATTGTTTTTTTTAAACATTTATTAATATTCATTTTTTAGTAAAGTTAACATGGTTACATGATTCATGCTCCTACTTTCTCCTTCACCCCTCACCCTCCCTCCACCCCTGGCTGATGCACATTTTCATGGATTGTTTTTTGCTGACTTTTTTGATTAATTATGGATCACAAGAAACTTTAATGTTCTGGGTATTGTAATCAGAACATAATCATTTTGCAAGCAGGAACATCTAGAGAGTTTCACCATATATAGGGAAATTCATCTTTTGGACCTATGCAGGAGATCTTTCATGATGGTGACAAACACATTTGTCTAGTACGTGACTCTATTTTATGCCTTTCCTAACAATCAGAAAACAAGGTAAATCAGTCACATAGCAAGAATGAGAGATAACAGATGGACAATCTAAATGCTGCATTGGGATCTACAAAATATAGAAGGACATAGAAGAAGGCTTCCAGGATGTTGTTTGGTTCTTCTATGAAAACTAGATCATAGAACGTGGTCAAAAATTGTATTGGATGAGAAGGTAGGAATGGGCTTCTTTCTGTAGCAGTTGATAAATATTCTAATCAATGAGATCATGGAACCATTGAATGGTATTACTGAAAAACAGGCATTTTTAAAGTACCTACTACATACAGACACGATGCTACTACACACTTTACAAATATCTTATGTGATCCTCACAACAACCTTGAGATAGGCACTAATCCCAATTTCTGTTGAAACTGAGGCAGAAAGAGTTTAATCAACTTGCCATGGTGACAGAGCTTGTGAGTGGAGCTAGATTTGAACTTCAGTCTCACATGCTCCATATTCTATCCACTATCCTGTCTAGCTGCCTGTAGGATTGAGAGTGCCATGGTGATCAGAATTTTGCAAAAGAAATTTGGTGGCATCTTGAAAGGCAAATTGGGAGTGGGGAGAGATGGAGATGGAAAGACCTATTAGAAAGTTAATATTATTGTGCAGCTTGTTAATGATGAGGGTCTGTACTAGGCTAGTCAGAGTGGAGAAGGAACTAGAATTGAGATTTTGGAAGCAGAATCGACAACTTGAGAGCTATAAATGTAGGAGGTAACAGGGAAGAGTGAAAGTGAACACAAGATTTTCTCATGATTATGCAGAAATAGAGACATAAGAGGAGGAAAGCAGGATTTGAAGCAGAAATAGTTGGTATCAAACCCAAGTTTGAAATATCAATGAAACATCAAATGAGAAAGTCCTACTGGCAGTTTGAGATGTGAGTGTAAAGATCAGAATTGGAGATACATATTTCCGTGTCATTCATTGGTGCAAAGCTAATACTTGAAATTAGGAGATAAAGGAGATTTCCATAGGAGAGAGAGTATATATAGAGAAAAGAGCTGAGGATATCATTATTTTAGTGTTGGGCAAAAGTAGAAGAGACAGTAAAAGAAAGTGTTAAAAGAGAGAAGAGAATCAATAAAATGTGATATCTTGGAAGTCTTGAATTATGGATTTTAGAGTTAAAAGAAGATGTCTTTAAATTAGTCCGGCCCCAAACCTTCACATTACAGGTGAAGAAGTTAAGGACCACCAGGTAAGTGGCATTCCTGAGACTGCATAATAGGGGAAGCAGATTTAAATTCAAGTCCACTTACAGCAAATCCCATTCTTTTTGGAAAAAGAATGTATCCAAAAGGAGGCCTTAAGTCATCAGTGTCATGATTTATAGGCAATTATAAAAGACAAGAGGGGGAGAAAGAGAGAGAGCTCACAAAGAAGGGGAGGTACAACCAGGTAGAGAATAGAGGCATCAGTCCTCAATGCTTTTTTTTTTCAAGAAATTGTTATGAAAAGGAGGGAAGATATGGGAAGTTGTAGCTTGAGAAAGCTATCAGATTGTGGAGTTTGAAAGTTGTTTAGTTTGCTTTCCCAGGGCTTAGGAGATCTATGTGTGTTTGAAAACCAATGGGAAGAAGCCAGTAAAAAGGAAGTGGAACAAGGTCTTGAATGGATCAAGGATATGGGTAAAGGGACTTAGATTCATTGAGGAGTAGGAAAACCTCTTCAAGATACAGGGGAGAAAGAATTAATGAAAATACTGAAAAATTTTGAGGCATAAAAGGTTTAATGAAATCCCATTAGATTTTTAAAAATATTTTTGTCAACTCGATAAACATAATAAAAGAACATTTTAATATATAAAAAACAAAATAGAGGATTGCTTTAGAAACTATAAACCATTATTTCCAGTGAGAAAGACCTGCTTTCACCAGACAGGGGTCTTGAACTTGACAGCTCTCGATATTCCAGTATGCTTTTAAATGTAAATGAAAGTATATAAAATTCAACATGATAGTAATAAAACTGTTTTGTTTGTCTATGTTCCTTTTTTGAACTTCCATCTTTTTTGTGTATTTTTAAATGTTTCCTTGATAATTTTTTTTCATTATGGTCACTATTCAACATTTCTTTGTCCCATCCCCCCAAATACAATCCTTCCTTTGTAGCATATAATATGAATATAGCCAAACCAAATTCACCAATCGGATGAAGGTATATGCCTTGTTCTACATCTTTGGTCTATCAACTCTCTCTGCTCAGAGGTGAGAAGCATGCTTTATCATCAGTATGAAGTCAAATTTGCACTGATAAGAGTTCTTAATTCTTTCAAAGTTGTTTTCCTTCATAAAATCTTAGCCCTTGTATAAATTGTTCTAGTTTTCACTTTGCTGTACTTCAGTTCATGCAGATCCTCCCAGATTTCTTGAAATCTGTGTATTTCATAATTTCTTATAGTGAAGTAAGATTCCATTACACTCATTTACCATAATTCATTGAGCCCTTTCCAACTGATGCACACCCACTTTGTTTCCAGTTTTGTTTGTTTTTGCTACTACACAATACTGTTAGTGGTAGTATCTCTGGTCAAAAGGTACAGTTAAATGACTTTTGGTATATAGTTCTAAATTGCTTTCCTTAATGGTTGGACCAATTCATAGCTCATCCAACAGCCTTTCCAACAACGGTCGCTTCCCTTTTTGAGCAGTATTTTCAAATATGGTAAGTACAAAGTGGAATTTCAGTGTTGATTTAATTTGTTTCTCTTGTTAGTGATATGGAGCATTTTTTATGGGGGTTGTTGATTGCCTGCATTTCTCTTTTAGAATTGCCTGGGGAATAATGTTTATTCTTATATAGTAATATTGGTTCCCTATTCATCAGGAATATAAAATCTTTATCAGATAAATTTGTTGTAAGATTTCATCAGCTGTTTCCCTTTTTAATTTTTATTTCATTGATTTTGTTTACAAAAGTATTTCAGTTTTGTGTAATAAAAATTGTCTGTTTTATCTTTTATTATCTCTAGCCTCCATTCAGTGTTATCTGATGAAGTATGTGGGGATGGAGGTACAATTGGGAGCTTGAACAGGAATGATTTGAAATATTTGATTTGGGGAATGGGGTAAAGATCTTATAAAAATGATCACCACTCCCTTATTTACCTGTTTTGTATTGGTAGATAGATAGATAGATAGATAGATAGAGAGAGAGAGAGAGAGAGAGAGAGAGAGAGAGAGAGAGAGAGAGAGAGACAGGCAGGTAGATAGGTAGGTAGGTAGGTAGGTAGAAAGCTATAGATAATTTTTTTAAAGAGGGAGAATGTTGACTGTGGTACCTTACTGGAGATAATCCTTCCTTCCTAGGTGCCTTTGAGTAACATGCAAACCAGAGAGGCATTTGCTTCTAACCAGAGGAATGGGATAATTAAGAAGGAAACAGTGCAAAACTAAAAGTGAAACCCAAAGAAGAGGGTAATCATAATCATAATTTGAATTCACATGTAAATGACATCTCTTGGTTTACAAAGCACTTTCCCCACTATACCTCCGTAGCTAGATAGTTCAAGCACTATTGTCCCCTTTTTCCAGATAAGGAAAAGAGGCTTATCGGGTTAACTGAGTTGGCTATGGTTAAATGCTTCTTACGTTCCATAGCCAGGACTGCAACTCAGATCCCCTGACTCTAAACCCAGCACTCACTCTACTTTATCATGGCTGGCTTATGTGGTTAGGCACCTTGTCCCAAATGTCACTTTGGCTAAACTGAAGGAAAGGGTTTCTGGATTTCTGAACCACAAGGCTGGAACGCCCAGACCATAGGAAGCAAATTTGATAGATAGGGAAGCCCTAGTTTAGGTATCCATCTAGGGGAAAGTGCATGTTCAGGGAGCTTGTAGGCCACAATTGGGATTTGTACTGAGCTTAAGGGGCAGGTGTGGTTTCTAAACTGAGTGTGAGTCCTTTAAACTATGTCTCAGACCAAACTTCCCCCTGAGGGAAGCACCAAACTTGAGATCCTTCTGTTGCCATAAAGCATTGTGTGTTCATTTCCTGGAATTAAAATGGCATAATTGAGTTGATCTGAAATGAAATGTTCTGGCAGAGATTAGCCATTAAATAATTAGAAATAACTGAAATAACACAATTGGTTCCTGTTGATTGTCCAGAGTCACTGTTGATTAAATCCTCTATTTTAGGTTCAGAAAAATCTGTTTAGACCAGTGCTCTTCTAAAGTTGCTATTATTTATTGGCTTCTGGTGCTGAGATTGAGGCTCTCTCTCACTCTATGTGGTCAGGTTCTGTTCTATTAATCTTCAGTCACTATTTACTGAAAGCCCACTGTGTGGCCAGCTTTTTGCTGGATGTTGTGAAAGAAATGACCATGAGAAGACACTCATGGTCTCTGGTCTTAAGAAGCTTACAGTTTAGTTGGAAAAACACAAGGCTTTCTTGAAGCTGTGACTAAAAACCTAGAGAGGTTGAGTGGAGCCTGAGGGCTGACCTCAGAGTCAGGAAGACTAGGGTTCAGATCTTACCTCTACCATTCCTTGTTGATGCCAAGACAGGCAAATCCTTAGATCTTACCAGGGCCCAGGTAATCCTCTAAGACTAAGTCACTGATTTTCATTCATAAAATGAGCTCCCTATGTTGAAAATATAGGAAAGAAGGAAAAGAAGAAGGAAGAGTTCATTGTGTGGTATAAACTGCTAAGGGAACTCACAAGAGTAGGAAGTTTTTATAGGCTCAAGCAATCAAGGAAAGAAGATGAAAGCGTGTTTTAAAAGTGAGACTGAATTAGGCATAGTAGGATAAGGTATATGTAAAGAAATCTCAGAATCATAGATTTAGATTTGGAAGGAATTTTGGTAATCATCTTGTTCAACTCTCATTTTACAAATGAGGAAACTGAGGTCAAGAGAATTTAAGTAGTTTGCCCAAGGTTACCCAGGTAATAAGTATCAGAGGCAGTATTCAAATCCAGGTCCTCTAAACTCCAGAAGAGTGATTCTTTCTTTAGTACTTTTGCTACTACATCAACTATGGGGAGTTCATTCCAATTTGAATCAATAAATCTATATTAATATTATGTGTCTATTATGTGCCAGATGTTATACTAGGTTTGGAAGATACAAAGACAAAAATAAATATTCCTGCCCCTAAGGAATTAATGAGCTAGGTAACCATGATGAGCATGGAGTGTCTGTGTGTGAGAGAAGGATGGATGAGGGTGGGGGAAGAGAGAGAGAGAGAGAGAGAGAGAGAGAGAGAGAGAGAGAGAGAG
>NW_025345603.1:0-2876 GCF_016433145.1 Gracilinanus agilis
ACCCCCCTTCAATCCCCCCCCCATATCCAATGCACATTTCCACTGGTTTTAACATGTGTGATCAGTCAAGACTTATTTACATATTATTGATAGTTGCCCTCAATTTCTCTTTTAGATCAAAATGGTCTTTTCTGTAGATTGGACATGCCATGAGAAATCAACAAAAAAAGTAGTCAGTCATTTTGCCAGGCTTCCCATTTTTGTTTCTTCCCATATCCCAAAGAGCTGACTCTGCTAAAACTAATCTGCCCCCATGACAGCATTTTCCAGACCTTTAACTTGGACTCGAGTTTTACTGCTACTAAGGGTCATGGGTGATAGAAGAGCCATAAGAAGGACATAGGGGCTTATGTACCTAATGCAGTGATGGTGAACCTTTTAGAGACCAAGTGCCCAAACCTCAACCCTCACACTGCATTTGAGCCCCTCCCACCTTATCCCAAACAGTTCCCATTGGGCTGCTGGGAAGACGGGTGGGTGATGGGAGAGATGTCCTCAGGTGGGCATGGAGAGGAAGAAGGGAGCAGCCTCCTCTGGCACATGTGCCATAGGTTCACCAACACCAACACCAAGTAGGGCAAGTAGCATAGAATATAAATAAATATAAATTTACCTAGCCTAAAATAAGACCAGAGGTCTCTTTGGGAAGCAAACAGAGGCTCTAGGATAATAATGCCACAGGAATGGGGGCCAGCGTGAAGGAGGAGCTTATCTTTGGGCTGTGAAAGATTGCAAATATATTCATCAGGTTTTCTATTTAGTTCTCCATTTAGGGGCAAATCTCTGGCTGCTGTACCCTAGTCATGGCTCCAGTTTGGGAAGAAAGAGTGTAGAAACAGGAAAGGAGCCTGATGTGATGAGAGTAGTTGTGGTGGAGGTAGTAGTAGCATAGTCGGTGAAGGTCTTTGGAGTCAGAAGAGTCTAGATTGGACATGGGAGGAAAAAGAAGCCCGCTTGTGTCCTAAGCTATAAATGGCAGATTTTGCAAATAGAATCAAGTCGTGATAGAAGGATGGAAGCAAAGCAATTTGGCTTAATCAGTGAAAGAAATAAGGCCTTTTTTTTGCTACTAGGCCTGTGCTAAGGTTACGGGGTATTTATTGTGTTAAATAATTAACACCCTCAAAATATACTGTTATACTTAACATGGCATATGCGGTAACAATTTTCGACAGCCAGAATAAGCCTGGCTCCAAAGCTCATTCGTTTGTTCCGTTAAATGAAGTAGAGAATGCAGGTCAAGGCCAGAGTTTTAAAAAAGATTTTGAAGAGACAAAAAGTCAAAGCTCGTGAGAAAGGAAGAAAGCATGGCTAGGCACCAGGTGGCATTAGTTGGAACTTCAGAAAAACAAAAACAAAAAAATGACAGACGATCTTATGAGAGGCCGGCTTCTAAAAGCCATGTTTGGGGCGAACCTTTGGGAATCAGCACCCGCAGAAACTTAGACCTAATTTAGGTAGCAACATTTCCCCCAGGCTCTTTTACCAATAGAAACCAGCTCAGATGCAATAGAAAATGGGTAATCTATTTCTGGCAGGGGCAGCTGGCTAGTGCAGTGGATTGAGAGCCAGGCGTAGAGATAGGAGGTCCCAGGTTCAAATCTGGCCTTAGACACTTCCTAACTGTGTGACCCTGGACAAGTCACTTAACCCCCATTGCCTACCCTGACCACACTCTTCTGCCTTGGAGCCAATACACAGTATTGATTCTAAGATGGAAGGTGAGGGTGATTGATGGTGGGATTCTAGCATTCCTCCTATCAGCTCTCGAAGGTTTCCAATTTGTCTCGCTCCTCATTCCCCATTAGCTGATTGCTTAGTCTCTCTTTAGTTCATTTCCTCCTTGGATAGAATCAAAAGGGCAGGCGATCCCAGTGCTTCATTGGCTGCACGTCTGCCAATCTTATGACAGATATGGCTTTAAGTGATGGATTTCGTCAACTTTATCATTAAGATGGTCGGTGAGGAGGAAGAAGAGGAGAAGTAAGTGGAAGGCAGAGCCAGGGAAGATCAGGAAAGAGTTGCTCTAAGAGAGAGCTCTGAGGTTGTGCTTTGAAGGTAGATGAGCATTATAAGATGCAGAGATGAAGAGGAGAAAGAATATTCCAGGCATGTGGGCAGTGGGGCAGGGCAGACATGGAGGTGGGCGCCACAATGCCAGGTTTGGAGAGCATCAAAGAGGCCACTTTGGCTGGAGCCATGAGTGCTTGAATGGGAAAAAATGAAATCAGGCTAGAAAGGGAGGTTGAGGCCAGCCGCTGAAAGCCTTTCCATGCATGGAGAGGCAGTCGGGAACCACTGAGAGTCCTCATTCATTTGGGGCGTTGCTTTCAATGAATTCACAATATAAGGTCCCCAAGTAGCAAACGACCCCCTCTCCTTCCCCAAGGCATACTCTGGAGGATGGACATGCTCACCTGTTTCATCAAACACACTTGTCTTTCCATCAGTGACTGTTTTACACACACACACACACACACACACACACACACACACACACACACACACAACCAGGCTATACCTCTGAAGGGACGAAATTTGTACAAGATTCTGTTTCCAAAGGCTGTGGCAGAGGGCAGGAGGATCAGCTTCCTTCTACTTTGCTCTCTTTACCTACACAGCCCAACTACTTCTCTTAGAATGCAGCCTCTCCATGCCTTTGAGAAGTGGGCGAGTCCAAAGGCTTCACCAGACAGTCAGCCTGGGGCCAGGGGAGGGGGAGGTCCCAAGACATGGAAGGTGAAGAAGGCCTGCTCCTTGGAGCCATTTCTCTCTAGATCACACAGGGAAAATGGAACTGTTCCCAGCAAGGCAATGTAGAGGGCACCACCGATATTTCCATTCCTTCCCTCTATAAACCACATAGCTTAGTGCTT
>NW_025345604.1:0-4554 GCF_016433145.1 Gracilinanus agilis
GTATATATATATATATATATATATATATATATATATATATATATACACATATATGTATATTATATATACACACACACATATTATTTATTCTAAGGCAAAAGGTAAGGGTTATTAAAACAAACAAACACAAAAACCCTTAGCTAGCACTTCAGATGAGTCCTTGAGGAAAACCTCAACAAAAACCTGGCCACAGCAACTTGTGGAAACATTTACTAAGCAGGATGGAAAATGACCTGCAATCAATCAACAAAGTGCCAATTAGAAATGCCTGATATATGCCAGGCACTCTGCTAGGCACAAAGTAAACATTATGTCCAGACAGTGCAAAAAAATTACAAGGTCATCAAAGATACCCAAAATGAGGAAATTATAGACATAAACAGTCAGAAGGCAAAATGTTCTAGATTTCTACAATGATCTTACAGACTCCCTGTTCACAAAACATGGGACACTGGGGCAATTAGGTGGCATGATGGATAGAACACCAGGCCTGGAGTGGAGGACCTGGGTTCAAACCTGGCCTCAGACATTTCCTTAGCTGTATGACTCTGGACAAGTGCCTTAACCTAGAGTTTGTTAAAGAAATAGAAAGTAAGAGTTTTTTAAAAATGGAATACCAAATTCCTATAAGTCAGCCAACTTAGAGGAAAAGGTCATGGCTGGGAATTACTTGTCCATTTTTGTTAAAGGAAAGAGTGAGGATGGGGGCAGCTGGGTAGCTCAGTGGATTGAGAGCCAGGCCTAGAGACAGGAGGTCCTGGGTTCAAATCTGGCCTCAGACACTTCCCAGCTGTGTGACCCTGGGCAAGTCACTTGACCCCCATTGCCTAGCCCTTACCACTCTTCTGCCTTGGGACCAATACATAGTATTGACTCTAAGAGGGAAGGTAAGGGTTTAAAAAAAATAAAAAGGAAAGAGTGAGGAAAAGAACTAAGGTGAACATTTGTGATGAAATTCTTCGTTAGATAGGAGAGTGGTAAATGTCAAGTCGGCAAGCATTTATTAAGTGCCTACTCCAAGTGGCCAAAAGATATGAACAAACAATTCTCAAAAGAATTAAAATTGAAATGATGAGAGATTGCTCCAAACCACCAATAAAGATATGTAATTTAAAAAAGCAAACAACCCTAGAGGCAGTTAGGTGACTCAGTGGATGAAGAGCCAGGACTGGAGATGGAGATCCTAGAGTCAAATTTGACCTCAGATACTTTCTATTTGTGTGACCTTGGGCAAGTCACTTAACCCCCCCATTGCCTAGCCTTTACTGCTCTTTTGCCTTGGAACTGATACTTAGTATTGATTCTAAGACAGAAGGAAAGGGTTAAAAAAAACCCCAAGCAACCCAAAGTTTCATTTCATGTCCAGAAATTGGTCAAAATGGCAAAATGTCAAAGAGGGTCATTGCTGGAGGGGGTCCAGAGAAACAAGTTTGCTGACACATTATTGGTGAAACTTTAAATTGGTCCAATCATTCTGGAGAGTAATTTGGCATTAAGAAAATGATGGAAATGTCCATATGCTTTGAGCTAAAAATTGCACTAATAGACTAACATTTCAAGGAGGTCAAAGACAGAGAAAAGCAGCAAAATATTGTAAAGCATCATTTTTTTGGTTGTAGCAAACAATTGAAAGCAAAGTAAATATCTACTGATTGGGGATTAATGTTAATCAGATTGTAGTACATGAATGTAATGGAATGTTACTGTGCTGTAAGAAATTATGGCCCTGAGAATTCAGAGATGCCTGGGAACTTCCCTGTTTGAAATGGAAAAAGCAGCAGGAAAACAATACAAACACAATGATGACAATGATGATACAAATTGAAGGAAGAACAACAACAACAAAAAAAATCCCAACTCAGAACATTCTAAATTATTATAGCAAAGCTTGATCTCAGAAAAATGAAAAAATCATATTGCATATGCTATCAGGTGTAAAACAGAAAGAAAGTTGGAAGAGGCTTTAAAGGTAATCTGACAACATCCACATTTGACAGATGAGGAAACTGAGGCATGGAGAGGGTGGGTGACTTCCAAAGTCACATAAGTATAATTAGCAAAATCAGGATTTGAGTTGATGGTGGTTGTTTAATTTAGTTAAATGGCTTTTTTCTTTTATTTTTTCCTCTTTCTCTTTAAATCTTCATCAGATCATATCGTTTGCCTTCTCAACAAATGTGGGAGGGGGCAGCTGGGTAGCTCAGTGGATTGAGAGCCAGGTCTAGAGATGGGAGGTCCTAGGTTCAAATCTGACTTCGGACACTTCCTAGCTGTGTGACCCTGGGCAAGTCACTTAACCCCCATTGCCTACCCTTACCACTCTTCTGCCTTGGAGCCAATACACAGTATTGACTCCAAGAGGGAAGGTAAGGGCCTAAATAGATAGATAGATAGATAGATAGATAGATAGATAGATAGATAGATAGATAGATAGATAAACAAACAAATAAATAAATAAATAAATGTAGGAGCGTGTGGGAAGGAGGAAGAAAATTTGGAACTCAAAATTTAAAAAGAAAAGAATGACAAACTGAATAAATACTAAGTTTAGAAAAAATCTTTATCACAAAGAATGGCTCAACATTTAGGGGAAGGGAAGAGATATATTTGGAAACGAAGATAATGTAAAAACAGAAGACCAACAAAAATATGATACTTCATTAAAGAGAAAAGCCTTCTGATGGTTATAACTGAGCCCCATTACTCAATTCCATTAGCTAAATGAGTTTTTAAAAAAACCAAACCAATCTCCACAGAGTTATAGGACTTCTAAAGGTGCTGACACCAGAGGAAATGTGTAGCTGCTCCCAATTAACTGATTGCTTTGGTAATGAAAAAAAGCAGAAATTGCTGTCCATTTGGGACAGATTTTTCTAGTAAAAACAAAACAACACAAAACAAAAACCAACAACACACAGCTAAACCATGCATCTGTTACAAGTTTCTTCCTAAGAGAGAATTTTCTGCATCTATTATTTAGACGCAAAGGGCAGAGAAAGAAAAGGCAAATAGGTGTCCAAGTTTAAAAGCCAAAGGAGAGAAAGCAAGTGTTGGGTTACATAACCACTTAAGTGAGTACACTCCCACAGATAAAAAACATGCGTATTTCTGATGCTGCAAGTGGTTAATTAGAGTCTTACCACCAGAGCTGCTTCATACAAAACAATGCCACTGCCCACACAACCATATAAATGAGGACTAGGTTTACAGTCCATTAAAGGACAAGAGGCCTGGCACTGTTGTCTTCTGGTCCAAGAGGAAAAGGATGTCTCCTTAAAAAGCCATTAACCAAGGGCAATGAGTTGGCTTAGTGGATTGAGAGTCAAGTCCAGAGACAGGAGGCCCTGGGTTCAAATTTGGCCTCAAACACTTCATAAGTGTTTTTGATCCTGGTCAAGTCACTTAACCCCCATTGCCTAGCCCTTACCACTCTTCTGCCTTGGAACCAATACATAGTATTGATTTAATGGTTTAATTTAATGGTTTAAAAAAATGCCATTAACCTAAGTACCCACTGAATATACCATGAGTCAGATATTATGCTAAGCACTAGTAATTTAGAGAAAGGCAATTAATTGTTCCTGCCCTCAAGCAACTCAAATAGATAACATGCAAATAGCTCATCCATCCATACTACATAAATACAAGATACCTACAGACTAAATGGAAGGTAATTTAATGGGTAGCAAGATAGTGCACTAGAGAGAGAGTACTTGGTTTGGAGTCAGGAAAACCTGAGTTCAAATGTGATCTTGAACACTTACAGCTGTGTGACCCTAAGAGCATCATCTAACCCTGTTTGTCTCAGTTTCCTCATTTATAAAATGAGCTGTAGAGGGAAACAGCCAACCACTCCAGTATCTTTGCAAAGAAATATATAGGGTCACAAAGAGTCAGACATAACTAAACAACTAAATACACATAGAATCTCAGGTAAGCTAATAGCAGCTAGAAAGATGAAGAAATACAGAAGAAATAAAGCATGGGGCCACTGGCGCGGTGAGGCGTATGGAGGGATGTAGCAGCTTTCAAGGCTCAGGTGACTCCCTACCTCAGCAGAATAAGATCTTTTTTCTTCCCAATTCCTATCCACAATCAATCAATAAACTTTAATTAAGCCAAGGAGTCTGCTAGGTACTGGAAACACAAAGAAACAAAAATGAAAGAGTCTCCTGCCTTCAAAGAGGTTACATTCTAATAGAGACAACACTTGATATCTTGGCTTGTGGGTGGATTAGATTTAAGTGAGGCAGAATTGCACAAAGTCATCAAACTCACTCACTCTTCCAAAGCCATCCAAGTCAAGATGACTAGTCCAGGATGCAGTGAATGACCTTGGTATCTTCAATGTCCGACCAAGCTCTAAGCACTCCACAGGCCTGCCTTCATGGTTGCTGAAACAAGATGTTCTCATCTGCTCGTTTTGTCAAGGAAGTCTTCACATTCTTGGGGTAGACATTCCCCTAATGCACCAGTGAGTTTGTTTATATATAACATATATATAAGATATATAAACAAACTCACTGGTGTATTATAATATATATTTATTATAAT
>NW_025345605.1:0-6095 GCF_016433145.1 Gracilinanus agilis
CTCTCTCTCTTTCTCTCTCTCTCTCTCTAACATAGGCCTCTTATTTGCTGCCTGCCTCAGTTTCCTCAACTGTAAGATAGAGATCAGCATATACCCATCTCCCAGAGTTGTGGTGAAGATCAACTGAGATCATGAATGTAATGAATGTAAAATGTTTAGTATGCTGCCTGGCACAAATTAGCCACTTAATAAGGGCCTATTTCCTTCCTTCTCCCCCACAGCAATTTGACTCGGGCACTAGGAGTATGTCATGTACAGGGTAGGGGTTCAAGAAACATGCTTGTAAGTATGCAACAATTCAGATATTTGCCATCATTTACATAATTAATTCTTGGTTAAAAGGCCCCTCCCTCAACTCTGCCAGGAGTTTTTATAAATAATATGCTTTTCTTCGTAGGACAGCACAGTCTTTTTTTAAAGTTAATTTAGCAGTCAGGATCACTCTGTATTTTGGGCTCTGATTGGATTTACATATCCATGTTTGGAGGTCACGTTGTTTTTCTTTCCTCTGTTGTGTTTGCTGTGTATATTGTTCTCTAGGTTCTATCTCACACGCTGTATTAATTCTTACAAAACTTTCCAAGCTGCTGTGAATTCTTCATTTTTCTCTATGGTAAAAAACTATTCCATAATGCCCATATAGTATAGCTCTTCTGCCATTCGTTTATTATTGGGCAAATAGTTTCCAACTTTTTTATTATTATAAGTAATAGTGCTAGCAATAGTCTTATATGTATAAGAGTTTTTTTCTTACTGTAACTAACATCCCTGGAAAAATATCTATTACTGGGATCTCTGATTGAAAGAATTATTTGTTTTAAGGAATTTCACATTCTTTTGTTCATTGGTTTAGGGAGCTGGAAGGAGAGGAAATAGATTTTTGCTAACTGAAAAATAAAGTTTAATTTTCAAAATATATGAATAATCTAATGATGTTTCTGCCAGAATTTCAAATGGTTTTTCCAGGATAGTCGGACAATTTTCAGCTTCACCAGCATTGAGTCAATGTGCCTGTCTCCATGTTGTCCCTCCAACGTTTACTTTGGGCATTTTTGCCTGTTTTAGAGGTGTCAAGTGATAACTTGGTTGATTTAATTTGCATTTTTCTTACTATTACTAATTTTCAATCATTTTTCAGCAAGTTGTTAATAGTATTTTTTTTTCTTTTTAACATTTTATTTTCCCTCAAGTGTTGAGTTTAATATTGTGATATGGAATGGAATCAGGGTTCTCATAGATTAGGCCAGTATGAAAGGGAATTTTTATTCCTTTTGTCTATTTTAAGTTAATCAATCAAGAACTTAAAGTAACCCCACTTAACACTTAGTAAGTCACTAACAGAAAAAGTTCACACCCCCAAAGACCACAAGCACTTCGGTGCCAGGCAAATTGGGAGGCTGTGATTGCTTCCTGTGAAGTGGGAGAGAGACAGGAAGTAACGTGGAGAAACTGCTTATAAAAAGCCAGCCCAAGGACTCCAGAGGAGGCATTTTAGGAGCAATTTGACTGAAGAGGAGGCTTTTTCTGTGATTCATTCTGCGAGGCACTTTAGGAAGCAACATTCAGCATTAGTGAGTTGGGCTGAAGAAGCATTCTGCACTGCATAGATTCGGTGGTGTGACTCAAGCTGAAGGAAGAGGCTTATGCTGGTGAGACCCTTGTTGAAGAGGTTACTGGACTTCGCCATGGAGATTGGAACTTTGTCGGGGAGTGAGCTGAATTTCTTCAGATAGGAGCTCTAGGGTGGTAGGCTAGGAAATATTTTCTACTTCCTTCATACATTTCCCTCCTCTTACTATATTTATATTAAATTAAATTATTAAGAGCTACTAACAGTCTACTGACTCATAGTTTAATTTTTATGAAAGGCGACCACAACAATTTTTTAAATTCTTATATTTGTCAAATCCCTTTTAATTATTACACCAGCAAACCTCGAGTTCTAGTGGGTGCTACCAAGTTAGAAAACCTTAAGATCAAGGCTACTTTCCACAGACAGACTAGCTAAGTAGGGAAGAACTCTTAAGTAAGAGGCTTGGTGCTAAAGAGTTTGGCCTTAGAGATACAATAAATGGTGAAAAATACGAAGTATCCTAGAGCCTTATAAGATCCCCTTAGGTCTCTACAGTGATGAGACATCATTGGCAGAAAAATGAGTAGAAGGTACTAAGAAACATGTGAGATTTTAGAACACATATAAGCATTAATTTCACTATTAGCACTCAATTCCCACCCCCTTTGTTCTTTTTTTTTTAAAGAACAGAAACTTTTTTTATTCTTTTTTTTCAGTTACAAATTTTTCCCTCCCTCTAGCCCTTGCTCTTTCCAATGACAAGGTAAGAAAAACAAAACCTATTACCAATATGTATAATCACACACACACACACACACACACACAAATTTCCACATTAGTCATGTTCAAAAGAAAGAAAAAAATAGGCTGCATTCTGAGGCTATCAGTTCTTTATTTAGTGGCAAATGGCATGTTTTATTATGAATCCTTCATAATTATAGTAGATCATTGTGTTGATCAGAGCTACTAAGTCCTTCACAGTTGATTATATTTATAATATTGCTATTACTGCATAGGCCATTGTCTTATCAGTACATATAAGTCTTTCCAAGTTTTTTTTCTCAAACCATCCCCTTCATCATTTCTTCCAGCACAATAGTAGTCTATCACATTCATAGACAATGACTTAACTGCTGGCCAGCCCCCATCCCAGGGTCTACAGACTTTTCTATCTTCCTAAGTTGCCCTGGGCTAGAAAAATGACTCACTGTGACTTTTTTTTTTACTTTCTTGATCAGAATTTGGTCTGCTACATTTTCTATAGTAGCAGAGCAGATAGAATACTGGGATTGGTGTCCATTTACTAGTTGTGTGACCCTGGGCAAGTCACTTGACCGTTGCCTCATTTTTCTTTTCTATAAAATGAGGATAATAATAGCACTTATCTCCCAAGGTTGTCATGAGGATCAAATGGGATATTTGGAAAGTGCTTGACAAAGTACCAGGCACATAGTAGGTGCTACGTAAATGTTAGTTATTTAGGTATTTATTTTTGTGGAGGAGGTACATTGTGTGAGCCAAGCAAAAATTCTAACTCTCACTCTGCATTCTTTATTTTCTTTTTTTTTTTATTTTAAACCCTTAACTTCTGTGTATTGACTTATAGGTGGAAGAGTGGTAAGGGTAGGCAATGGGGGTCAAGTGACTTGCCCAGGGTCACACAGCTGGGAAGTGTCTGAGGCTGGATTTGAACCTAGGACCTCCCGTCTCTAGGCCTGGCTCTCAATCCACTGAGCTACCCAGCTGCCCCCTCACTCTGCATTCTTGAATCTGCCTCTGCTACTGGCATCTTAAAGTGAGACCCCCTCTAATGACTAATGGCTGTGAATTTGCTACTGGAAGTACTGAATTATAATTTTTGATATTCTCATTATAAATCAGTGGTTCCCAAGCTTTATTCTGTTATGGATCCCTTTCACAGTCTGATAAAGTCTATGGACTCCTGCTCTGACTAATGATTTCAAATGTACAAAATGAAAGATAGATAGATAGATAGATATGAAGAAAATCAATGATATTGAGCTAGTTTATCTATCTATCTATCTATCTATCTATCTATCTATCTATCTATCTATCTATCTATCTATCATGAACACTAAGTTAAGAACCCCTGACTAAATGAGACCAGAAGGAAGAAGTTACAACTGAATGGAAGGATGGTTCACCCATTCTTAGAGAGATGAACCTAATAGTTGGTGAAGTTGGTTCTATCACACCCGCAAAAGCAAAAAGAAAAATGTTTTCGGGGGGCATTTGGTCATTTCATATTATAGTACCAAAAATACCATCATGAAAATAATTGCAGCTTCTAGGACATCTATCACAAAAGATCAGGATGTAGAGAAATGTTATGATAATCACAATAAAAACACTGAATTAAGTCAACACTTACTTTAAGACTCTGTGCCTTCAATGTAAAAGTAGATCTTGGGGAAGATAATCCCAAAATATCAGAATATAAAATTTAGTAATAAGAAATGAGAAAGACCAAAGGCTTGTAGAATAAAATGAGAACTCTAGACTATATGTCATAGATATATTCTGTGAAGAGACAGGAAATGATTTGTTATTGATGTAGCTATCATTCACAAAGAAGCTATCTGTATATATGGTTAAGACTATTGACTTAATAGAACAAAGATAAAAATGAATATAATATTTGAAAGAACAAAAATGAGGAAGATAATCTATGCAATAATACAACCAAAAAGGTGAAATGGATGGAGGACTGGACAGTGACGTAGGTTATGAGAACTTCCTAGAGAAGTTTAGCTGGTATAAATCAATTGCCCTAACAAGGAAATGGAATGAGCCCAAAAACTGTCTTAGCTGGCCCTTGATTTTGCCTTGAGAAGATATATAGCTTCCCGGGACAGAACTGGGTTATAATACAAATTTGTTTACAAAATTGGGAGTGGGGGGAGTAATGGGGATGGGAATATGTGAATGGGCTGTGATGTGCAAACTGGGGAGGAGTAGTCATATTGGTGAAATCCAAGATCTTTCCAAGTAAACTATGCAAAAGCCTCCTATGAAGTGATTGAGACTGATTTGATGTCATTTTTCATTTCTTCAGTTTAGCATCTGTTAACAAAAAGAAGAAGCAGTCAAGTATTGTGGAGAGGGAGCTGGCCTCAGAAAGACCTGAGTTCAAGTCCTACCTCTGATGCATACTCCTTGAATGACTCTAAGCAAGTAATTTAACCTCTTAGTGTCCTAGACACCTCTAGGACATTGTAAAACAGGTACAGACATGCATTTCCTCACTGAATACTCCTTGCACCAGTGAAATCAGAGATCAGGTTAAATTAAAAACAAATAAGAATATGGCCTTTAAGTTGAGTGAATTGGAGTCAACATCGTCCACTGTCTTTGACTTGAATAACTCTGCCTTTTAAAGATGGTTTTATTTACATCATAGCAATTGTATTTCTTGTTTTCCTGCCTCTGTTTTTCCCCTTTGTCAGTTTATTTAAGTCTTTCCATGGTTATCTAAATTCTGAATCCATCACACGCCTTAGAGTACAACTATATCCCATTACATTCAGAGCCCACTCATTGCTCAGTTAGTCCCCAATCTTTGAGCTATATTCAGATTCTGAGTATTATAAATAGTGCTGCTAGATCATTTTGGTACATAGAGACTCTCCTCCTGCCATTAACCTTCTGTGGGCATAATCCCAGTAATGGAATACCTGGATCCAAAGGTACAAAGAATTTGGTAACTTTGCTTGCATAATTCCAGACCAATTAAGAGCTCCTCAGCAGAGAATTAGTGTGCCTGTCTTCCTACAGCATCATTGACATTCATGTGTTCCACCTTTAAGAACCTTTGCCACTTTAATGGGGATGAGGTGCTAATTCGGTGTAGATTTAAATTGCATTGTTCTGATTATTAGTCATTTCGGACAATTATCACATGGTTGTTGATACTGGCGAATATTCCTTCTTTTGAAAGCTAGTCATGTCTTTTGCCCACTTGTCTATTGGGGAATGGCACAAAGTCCTATCTTTAAATCAGTTCCCTCCAGATTCTGAATATCAGACTTTTCTGTTTGAGATGCTTAATGCAAATGTTCCCTCAATTTCCATTTTTTCTATTTCTAGCTGTATTGATTCTGTTGGTACAAAACCTTTCAATTTAATATAATCAAAGCTGTCGACTTCATTTTTAATGATCTCTGATTACAAAGCCCTCTAATAGAATTTGCTTGGCAAAGTTCAGAGAGCTATCTTCAAAGCCACAAAGAGCTGGATTCAGAGTTGTGACTCTAGTATATGCTGGCAGTGTGCCCTTGGTATGATGCTCTGTGGAACTCTTCAAGGCTCTTAGAGCACGGGAGGTGTTGACCTTCACAGAGAGTCCCCCTCTGCCAATGAAATTACAACCACAGTGGTGGAAGTTATAGCCTTTCATTCTACTATTGTTTTTATAATGTGACTCTTCATATTTAGATACTTATCCTTTTGGGATATATTTTATTGTATAGTATCTTTATAATATTATAACATAATATAATAT
>NW_025345606.1:0-4473 GCF_016433145.1 Gracilinanus agilis
CTCTTTCCTTCCCTCTCTCCCCTCTCTCTCTTCCTCCCTCCTCCTTTCCCTCTTCTTCCCTCCCTCCCTCTCCGGTCAATCTCTCTCCCCCTCTTTCCCTCTCTCTCTCCTCTCTTCTCTCTTTCTCCCTCTTCATCTTCTGCCTTTTCGTCTTCTACTAAGCTTTCTTCCACTTGCTCTCTACTCCCCACCCCCACCCCCAATTAGAATGTGAGTTCTTTGAGATGAAGGATTGTCTGGCTTTATACTTGTATTCCTAGCACTTAGCAGCACAATGCTTGGCACATAGTAAGCATTTAATAAAAGGTTTTTTTGAACTCTCTTCCACTAAGTGCCTCTCCAGAAGGGGCCCATTTTTGGGAGAAGCTCTCTATGAGTCACTCCTAAGCTTTAAGGTAATCTCCCCAGAGCTCTGAGTAAGGCATAAAGAACCAGAGATGGTGAGGAAAACAGCCTCACCCAGGTTCCCCAAACTTTGCCTAGGTGAGTCTAGAGTTGAGGTCTCTTAGTAGAAGAGGATGGCCTACCCTACCTGGTTCATATAGATCTATAAGTGATGCCTGAGGTTTAAATCAATTCCTTTATTTTATAGACAAAGAGAGTAAGAGTCAGAGGTGGTTTTTTTAAAATTTATTATGATTTAAAAACTCTCACCTTCTGTCTTAATATCAGTTCTAGAACAGCAGAATGGCAAGGGCCAGGCAATTGGGGTTAAGTGACTTGCTCAGAATTACATAGTCAGTAAGTGTCTGAGGCTGGATTTGAACCCAGAGCTTCCCCACTCCAGGCCTAGCACTCTGTCCAACATGCTACCTAACTGTTTGTGAGCCAGAGAGTTTAAAAGACTTGATAAATGTCAGGTGAGTGAATAATAAGGAACAGAAGCAGGATTTGAGCCCAAGTCCATTAACTTCAAATCAGAGCATCTTGCACACCAGATGTAGAATGCTAGTGTGGAAAGGGTACTTAGAGGTCAGAATGTAGAGTTGGAATATAGACCATCAGAAGTGGAAAAGACCTTAGAAATCATCTCATTCAATGCTTTCC
Source organism: Gracilinanus agilis (assembly GCF_016433145.1). NCBI lineage: Eukaryota > Metazoa > Chordata > Mammalia > Didelphimorphia > Didelphidae > Gracilinanus > Gracilinanus agilis. Next base: position 1,048 of record NW_025345606.1, read on the forward strand.
TTCTACAGATGGGGAAAGAGAGGACCAAAGAGTGGAGAGGCCTCCCCCAGAGCCACGTGAATAGTTAAAAACAGAGCATGATGTAGAAGCTCAATTTTCTGTCTTCCAGCTCAGGGCTTTTTCCACACTAGGAAGAAGAATTCATTGTGTGCCACAATTCTCTTCACTCTAAATGCTTCCCACTATCTGTGAACATCAAATTAAACCCCTGGTGGGGCTGAGGGCCAGGGGGAGAGACAGCTGGGTACAGAAGCAGATGGTATTTTCTTTCCCTATTCCCCCATCTGCTGTAAAAGGCACTGAGGTGCAGAATGCCAGGTGATATTTTTCATTTTCCCAATTTGTACTGAGCTCTGTGATTCACTGAGAAGATGGAATGAAGCTGAAGAGGTGGATTACAGTGGGGACTGCATTCTCTGTTTTGGATCTCTGCCCCTCACCAGACCTTTGCTGGGGCTCTGCAAGTCAAGAGAGCTTCTCATCCATCTAATTGATTAACTGGACCCAATAGTCTTAGGGAACACCAGTCAACAGAATTCCATCAATCAACAGGCACTGATTATCTGCTTCAGTCACTTTGAGACACTGAGGAAGGAAATGCTGGACATCTAGCTTAATCCCCTCATTTGTAAAGTGAAAATTGGATTCTGAATTTAGAGATAGAAGGTCCCTAGAGGTTATTACACCTAACATCCTTGTTTTCTAAGTTCAATTCAACAATATTTCTTTTTTTTTAAACCCTTACCTTTTGTCTTCATATCAGTTCTATGACAGCAGAGCTTCAAGGGCTAGGCAATTGGGGTTAAGTGACTTGCCTAGGGTCACACAGTTAGTGTGTAATACTTAGTATGGATTCTAAGACAGAAAGCAAAGGTTTTTAAGAGAGAAGAAAAGCCAGTATTGAGCTATTTTTCATACTGAGTTACACTGGCACTTAGCAAAATGCCTATAATACAGGTGCAGAAAAGTCACTGACTTCATTGCTGGCAGAAAAGTAGAATAATGTTGCCAAATTCATCCAGTCTCTGTCAGTCTGAATAGCTAAAATTCTCAAATTTTGTGTGGACCATAGAGGTATGATGGAAGTTAAAATTACTTCAAAGATACTTTATCATCCTGAGTCAAGTAGTGTGACGAGGAAGGACAGCTTAGCCAGAAAGAAAGGGATTTGGTTTTGTTTTTGTTTTTTTTAACAAAAACCGTATTTAATGTTCAAGGATTTCTCTGGCTGACTGTCTTGGTCTAAATTTCAAAACTAAAATAATCCCTGGGGCTATGAGCAAAAGTAGTTGACAGTCTTCTCCCAGCTTTGGGAAAGAACACCAAACAGCTGCAATTTGGTGGGACACCAGCAGATGGGAGGAGAGAGCAACAGAGACCACACAGGAAACTGCCAAGCAAGACATTAGCAAATGACAGTGTTGTGAGTAACCAGCAGGTGGCAGCATTGAGGCGGGGGAATAACCCAGGAGTGGCCACCTCCAGCTTGTAGCTGATAATTTAATGACATTTGTAGAACAGCAAATGACTTCGGTGGCTTCTGGGAGAACTACACAGCAATATCATTCCCTGTGTGTTTCTGGATTCATGTTCCTCATACACGTGCCATTTTAACTATCAGTTTCTTGGAGGCAAGACTTTTTTTTGCATCCTTAGCATTTAGCCCAGTGCCTGACAAATAGTAGGCACTTAATAAATGTTTATTTGATTAAATTGAATGGGTTCTTTCCACATGAGCAACCTGGACATCTGAGAGTCCTTTATGTGTGTTTATTCCTATATATATTCCTTGACCATACACATTTGTTTATGTATGTTCCCTCTCCCACTGGTGTTTTGGTAATGTGTGGGAGAGTACACTTGTGAGTATGGTGGAAATCTTCCTTAGCATTTGTTTTGTTATAATGTTTTATTCAATATCTCTTGCATTGAACTTATGTATAATTTGGATGATTTTGCAAAGAAACATCTGTGATAATGCTACTACTAGATCTGTATCCCAAAGAGATCTATAAAAAGGGGAGGGGGAAGTGATCTACTTGGACAAAAATATTTATAGCTGCCCTTTTTGTGGTGGCAGAAAATTGGAAACTGAGGGGATGCCCATCAATTGGGGAATGGATGAACAAATCGTGGTATATTATGGTGTTGGAATACTATTTTGCAATAAGAAATGACAAGCAGGATGATTTCAGAAAAAGCTGGAAAGCCCTAACATGAACTGATACAGAATGAAATAAGCAGAAACAGGAGAATATTACACACATTAACAGCAATATTGTGGGTGATCAACTGAAAAACTTAGCTACCCTCAGTAATACAATGATCTGGGGTAATTCTGAAGGATTTATGACAAAGAATGTAATTTACCTCCAGAGAAATAATTGTTGGAAATCAGATGTAGATCAAAGCATACAGTTTTTCACTTTATTTATGTTTTTATTTCGGGATTTTGGTTTTCTATGAGTGTTCTCTTACAACAATGACCAATATGGAATATATTGTCCAGATCAAATTGCCTAACATCTCCAAGAGGAGGAAGAAAGAGGAGGGAGACAATTTGGATCTTATAAGTTCAAAAATCTTACGTTGAAAATTGTTATATGTAATTTGGAAAATAATAATATTTATGAAAGAAAGAAAGAAAGAAAGAAAGAAAGAAAGAAAGAAAGAAAGAAAGAAAGAAAGAAAGAAAGAAAGAGAAACATCTGTGAGATCTTTCTCCTCCTACTTACCCACCGGGCCAGACACCAAAACTCCTACCTTTCCTGGAATGTCTAGATTAGTAAGTGCCTCCCAGGAGACACTAAACCATGGTAGTTCTAGTCATTGACCAATCACCTTTCTTTCTTTTTTTTCCCCTTTTCCTTTTCTTTTTTTCTAGTCTCTTTTCAATACTACCATTGTGCCTGGAAAGGGTATATTAATCGACTCCTTTATGATTCTGCTGACTATCCTTGTCATCTTCTCAATCAAAATATCCCTCCCTGGCCATCACTCACCCATAGATATTGGCTCTTTCTGTTGGAATGAAAGCTCTTTGAGGAAAAGAACTGTCTTTATTTATGGATTTGTATTCCCAGTGCTTAGTGGAAGACTTGGCATGTGCTTAATAAATGCTATTTCTTTCATTCCCACATTCTAGATATGCTACAACTCTGAAGGTGGTCTGAAGAGAGCTTAAATGCTTGTTTCTTACTAAAGGAGGTGTGTATAGTTGGAATCCCTGTATGTATATTCTCTCTCTCTTTCTCCCCACTCTTCCTCTCCCTCTCTCTTTCCTTCTCTCTCTCCCTCTCCCTCTCCCTTTCTTTCTCCCCACTCTTCCTCTCCCTCTCTCTCTCCTTCTCTCTCTCCCTCTCCCTCTCTTTCTCCCCACTCTTCCTCTCTTTCTCCCCACTCTTCCTCTCTCTCTCTCTCTCTCTC
>NW_025345607.1:0-5159 GCF_016433145.1 Gracilinanus agilis
ATATATATATATATACACATACACATAAGGCTGTAACTAACTGAACTTATGTAGGGTGTTGAGGGAGTGTTACTCATTAATAATTATTTTTCCCCATAATATCTGTTCTGAGTTCTTTTCATAATTTTTTTACCTGTAAATCAACAACTTTCTTCTTTGAGTTTTACTACTTGTGCGAATGCAAGGTGAGTTGATGGCAATACTCTGGACAGTACCCCATAGTGATTTTCCAAGATTTTTGGGTGGTAATGATGGCTCCATGGTGTAATGCAGTCAGGAAGATCTGGTTTCATATCCTGTCCCTGACATTTACTAGCTATATGATCATAAAGAAATGACATAATCTCTGTGAGCCTCAGTTTCCTCACTAATAAAATGGAGATAATGATAGATGTAGGACTGTTGTAAGGCTCAACTGTGATAATGCATACAAAGATTTCAAAAACCTTAAGGTGCTTTGTAAATGACTGCTATTATTATCTCCAAATATAGATTGTAAGCTTCTTGAGAGTAGAGGCTATTTTTCATTTTAACTTGTGTATCTTTAAACAATACAATGTCTTACATATAGTTGATGCTTAATGAATATTTGTTGAGATGAATGGAGTCGAGCCCAAAAGATGAGGACCTCACCTCCAAGGTCCTTTTGGAGAAAGTCTTTGACCCTAAAGTTACACATGTAATATTGCCCACTTTCTGACAAAATTTACTGCTGAAAGTTCTGCTTTTTCACAAGAAGAAATTGCTATCAGATTAGCAAGATGAGAAAAGAGGAAAGTAGCAAATGTTGGAGAGGCTGAGGGAAAATAGGCATATTAATGCATACTTGGTGGAGCTGTGAATTGGTCTGGCTATTGTAGAAAACAATTTGGAACTGTGCCCAAAATGTCACTAAACCGTGCATATTATTTGGCCCCAGAAATACTACTGCTATGTCTATGGCCAAAGAGGTCAAAGGAAAAAGATAAGAATACATATTTACAAAAATAATTATAGTAGTTCTTATTGCAGATGGAAACCACAGGGGTATTCACCTATTGAACAATGGCTTAACAAATTATGACATATGAAGGCAATGGAATAGTGGAGTAACATAAGAAATAAAGAAATTGATAGTTTAAGAGGAAAATGGGAAGACCTTTATGAACTGATGCAGTATTAAATAAGTAAACCAGGAGAACAAATAATACAATGACTATAATATTATAAAAACAATTATGAAAGACTTTAGAATGCTGATCATTGCAATGTTAATCTATGAGTCAAAGAACTATACATCAAACATGGTCCTTATCTCCTGCCAGAGAGGTAATGGACATAAAATGGAGAAAGGGACATACATTTATTGAAGTGACAATGCAAGAATTTGTTTTGCTGAAATGTGAACATTTATTATGAATCTTTTATTTTCCTTTTAATTATTCAGTTGAGGGAACAATGAGAGGGAGAGATAATAGATGTTTGTAAAAATTTTTTTTTTAAGAAAGAAGGAATTTCTTGTCTTCTAAACATGAATTTCCAAAAGAATCTTCTATTTTATTTTTGCTGTTAAATAGACAGAAATTCAATGGAAATAGGGTCTGTATGGTTTAGGGTCTGATTTCAAGGGTGGTCTCTAGGAGTAAGTTTGAGATGATGGCAAGAACAGCCAAGTGTAAACAGTCATCAGTCAGCTGGAGATATGGGACTGAAATTTGGGTCAGAATTAGAGATATATATTTAGAGACCCATCTTCCATTGGAACAACTCTAGTATAGAAGGAATATGGTACAAATCACACTGACTCCTCTCTTACTGCCCAAACACATGTGTGTGTATATAAATATGTCAACACATACATGTAAACACTAACCTAATTTCACTAATATGAATGCTATTTTATAAACATTTACATGTTTATAAATATATATGTATATAAATATATAAAAATTATATATATAATTTTATATATAAAAATTCCATTCATATAGGTATTTATATATAGGTGAAATTAGGTTAGCATGAACTTTGTAGGTAGCACTGAAGGGGAAAAGAATTCCCCAAATATCAACCTGAGCAAGGAAATATGTGTAGGAAAATAGATAGATTCATTTCCATGATGGGTAGTATGATGGGCTTCTGTCAGTGCATATATGAACTTAAAGTCTGGTCCATTATCAGCTAACAGATAGCCACTCTTTATCCAACCCAAGAGAATGCAAGTTGAGACTAGTTCAACTGTCCATTCTGCTTTACTATATCCTAGGGATGCTCAGAGAATATTTATAACTATAGTAGATATTGATTATTAACTCTTGAAAGGTAAAGTCAAATTTACTTACAAAAGCACAGGTATAACTTGCGCTGATTTGACAGAGGGAACTCACCTCATATTAAGATTAATGAGATCTGTCTCTTTCAGCCCCCATCTCAAAATTTAATTCTCTTCTGGAAGTTCTGATCTTGGGTCAACAAGAATTTTATTGCTATTAGAGTAGGTGCCAATGGCCGTTCATTGTCTGTTGCCACTTATAATCCAGTATGAATGGCCCACCACCTTCCATGCTCTGGTAACATCCTACGTCCCATTTTGACAAACAGGTATAAAAGAGGGCACCAGAGATGTTCGGTTTTATTTGAAGAAAAAATCATTACTAATCAGTTAGAAAAAAGATCCAAGAAAATGGATGCAAACTACAAAGGAGAAAGTGGAGGCCATTAGCATTTACCAGAGACGAATCTGACTGACTGTTTTCAGTTATCAATTACATTTTTGATGCAGTTTCATTTTTTTCTCCTTTGAGCAGTGAAGGCAGGGAATGGAAAGATATAAACAAGAAGTGAAAGGAGAAGATGATAAACACCAGTGAAAGTCTGCAGAGAAGTTTATAGTGCTCGATAATGGAGCTCCTTTGCTACTGGATCTTGGTTATTCAAACCTAGATTAAAATTTTCACTCTTAGATGCTAAGTAGAGCAACCTCTAAAAGGCCATTATCTGTAGTTACTTTCAGGGCACTTAGTTGCTTAATGTCATTTTCCTTTAATACTTGTATTTTCCTTAGACAAGCCCAAGGAAACATTTGATTTATAAATTCGGTAGCTTTACACAGAAGGCAGCACAGTAAAGGGGAAGGCTACCTGGGTTGGAAAATATGGCTTTGAGTCCTAGCTCCAAAACTTATTATTAACTGGGAGTCCTATAAATCACTGGTAAATCACTTCTCTAAACCTTGGTTTCCTTAAATGTAAGAGGAGGACATTAATACATGTACTAACTGCTTCACGGGGCTGCAGCTTTGTCAACTAAAAAGGGCTGAATAAATGTGAGTGGTTGTAAGAGAAGCCTTAGCAACAAGCTCCTCTTGTCTGATGCTATATTGAAGACCAAAACACTCCTTGGAGAAAACCAGAATTGAGGAGGGAAAGATCACTAAAGTCTGTAAAATCATGACAGTTATAGATAGGGTCAGTATTAACTTATGCCTGATTTGAGCAGGCAGATGCTTCTGGGCTGTGATTTATTTGGCATAGATAGACCCCATGTTCCCAAATCTGTCTCCCTACTCAGCCTTCTATAATTCCTAGAATTCCAGCCACTGTAGTCATTTCTTTGAATTATATATTTTTTTCCTCTCCAGAGAAAAGACTATGAAAAGGTAAATAATATTACCTAGCAGGAGCTGAGGCATAAAGCCCTTAACATTGCTAACCTGATCACCAATAAATTAATCCATATTATTTTAATTAAATTAGCTAGCTAGGTCATAGAGAATAAGTAACTTTATTAAGATGCACAGCCAGTAAAATATTAGCTAGGATTTGAAATCAGATCCTTTGATTGCAAATTATTTTATTTCCAATACATCATATATGCTTCTGCTAGAGAGTTTATAGACTCCAAAGCAAGGTAGGTCTGGTGGCTTATTGTTTACAGAATATAGAAACAAAACACAACAGGGGTTGAATTTGTGTCTATGGAAAGGAAATAATGCCTCTCTTCACTATCTTTTCTTTCCCTCCTATCTATAATATTAGCAGAATTATCTATAAAACAAACTGATTTGAAAGATCAAACTATTTTCCAAAATAGTTGTGTGTGTGTGTGTGTGTGTGTGTGTGTGTGTGTGTGTGTGTGTGAGAGAGAGAGAGAGAGAGAGAGAGAGAGAGAGAGAGAGAGAGAGAGAACAAAGACACAGAGAGACAGAGAGACAGAGACAGAAACAGAGAAAAAGAGAGAAAGAGACACACACAGAGAAAAGGAAATGAAGAAAAAGAGGATCCCAGCAAGGTGATTTAACTATAAGCTAATCTTGGCATTCTGCCTTTATCCATTCTTTTTTAAAATAATCTTTCAAATTATTTTGTTTTATGGATTGTACTCCTAATATTTCAGGTCATTAATTTCATTTTCCAGATTCTTACTTCATATCCAGACCATTCTTCTCAACATTTTTTTCAAGGGATAATTAAGCCATCTGGATTGATTACTGACAACTTTTATGGAATTCATCAAATAGTTTGGCTTTTTCCTTTAGACTTCTGAACCTACTTTGTATGAAAAGTTACACAATCCAGAAAGGAACTATTTGACAAGTTTAGGGGGAAAAGATAATGAGATTTGGTTTGGACTTGATAGTTCAATAGAGGTACAAGAATGGAAATTTAGAAGAGACTTGTCTACAGATGAATTAAATAAATTTGATTTTATGTGTCTTCAAGGCATAGTTGCTTGAGACTATATATAAGCAATTAGTTCCAGAACCAATTTTTTTCCTTGCAGTGTTTTTTTTTTTTGGTTGTTGTTAATGTTGTTTTGTATGAGCTAGAGAAATAATGAGGTGAAATTGTAACTGGATTTTAACTCAGGTCTTCCTGACTCTAGGTCCAGCACTCTATCCACTGACATAGAAGGAACAGACGGACTCCAAATGCAGGTTGAAACATACCACTCTTCATTTTATTTTCTTCATGAATTTTTCACTAGTGTAAGAAATATGTATTTTGTTTCACAACACAATACATGCTCTATCACAACACAATAAGAAGGGAAATATATGTTATATGATATATATATACACATATATGTGTATATATATACATACATACATACATATACATACATATACATATATATATATATATATATATATATATATATATATATATATATATAACCTA
>NW_025345608.1:0-3635 GCF_016433145.1 Gracilinanus agilis
TATAATCTTCTGGTATTCCTTTTCAATCTGGTCATTTCTGGTGTTCAATTTACTTATCAGTTCATTTGGTTTCTGAGCCTCACTTTCCAATTGCAAGATTCTACCTTTTAAACTGTTATTTTCTTGCCAGATCACTTCCATTTTCCTCAAAATCTCAGTTTTGAACTCTTCTGTAACTTGTGAGGAGTTTTCCTTATTTGAGGAGGGTCTGGATGCTTGTTTGTTCTCCTCCTCTGTTTGCTTGGTTGTCTGGATTTTTTCTGTGTAAAAGTTGTCGAGTGTTAAAGACTTCTTTTTCTTATTGTTAATCTTTCTCTTCTGAGCTTCCTGAGACTGGGTAGCCATTGTTAGCCCCAGCTTCTCAGGTTTATCCTTGCACTCAGGGTCTGTCCATGGTCTATTGGCTCCTGAGGTCTGATTTCTGGTTTTTTCCAAGGTCAAGCCCCCTGGTGCACCCCCTTGCTTGATTGTCTGCTGGAGGTTTCTTTACAAGTGTCAGGGCGCTGCTTCCACAGTCGTATACCCGTCTGCACTGGTTCCCCACTCAGGGTTTCAGAGCTTAACTCGTGGCTGTGTCTGCCTCCACCCACGCCTCCATTCGTGCCTGTGCTCTCAGCCTTCGCTCTGCACCCTGCGTCCGTTCACGGCGTCCTGCTCTTGCGCTCAAATTCTGCTTGCGCTCGCTAGCTTCCTGGGGTCCCAAATCTTGCTGCTCTCAGGAACAGGCCCTGGAGCTGCCAATGACTCAATGGGTGCCCCAAACTTGCTCCACCTCTTCCTAGCTGGCCTGGGAGCTATAGGTGTTGTGTGTGGAGGGGTTGGGGGTGGGGTGGTTGCTCAGCCCACGATTTAGTGAGAGCTGTTTCAACCCTTTATAGCATGGAGATGCCCCGATTCCATGTACCTTCCACGTTGTGCCCTGTTGTGGGGTTCCTCCGTTCGTCTGGACTTGTTTTTATGTCCCCTTGAGGAGTTTTGTGTGTTTCGGTCAGGAGAGGTTAAGAGCTGCTTCTTACTCTGCCGCCATCTTAACCTGGAACCCCCCAACTATTATATTTTATGAGATTTATTAGTAATCATTTGAAGTAGAAGAAGTTAAAGAACAAAAGCAAAGAAGTCTAAGTAAAACTATGTATATAAACTTTCCTACAAAGCTCTTCCCCCAGGCTCTACAGCCACATTCCAGGAAGAAGAGCATGAGGGGCAGGGTTATATAAAAATGCTGATTATAGGGATTTTAAATTAGTTTATTCTATCTTCTTAAGAGCAGAAGTGTTAGAGCAGAGACAGAGTTGTAATTTGGATACTGTCTCCCCTGAGAGGGAATAGACAGAATCTTGCTGTGACAAAGACAGAAGCCTTTGAATAGTCCTGGGACTCTTTAAGAAGAAACCATAATACCCAGAATAGGCAATTAGAGGAACCATTTTACTTTGGCTTGGAGCTGAGAGGAGGTGCAGGGTGAGTTTCCTTTACCTGAGAAGAAACTGACAGTTGCGTTTTGGGGTTGATTAAAGATAGAGAACTAAGAAGACATTCAGTTACTGAGGGCTGTTCTTTGAGAATAGACCTGTCTGTGTTCCCTGGAAGCTGGCAATTTTTTCCAATGACAGGTTCTCTGTTGGGAGTCAGGGCAACTATCTATCTATCTATCTATCTATCTATCTATCTATCTATCTATCTATCTATCTATCTATCTATCTATCATCTATCTATCTATCTATTATCTATCTAAATTAAAAGAGGATAAAGAAGATTGTATAAATCATTATAGATTTTAGTTAGATAGAGAATATTTTAAGATAGTTGAGAGGAAATTTAAGGAGGTCTGGCTTTGTTCAGACAAAAAGTTCTGCGAGGAGCAGTTTGTGGGGGGTTGTTTTATTTAGAAATCTTAGTGCTAGATTTAAGAGATTCCTAGCCCATTCCTAAATTCTGTCTCCTATTCCTACCTCTCCTTATAGAGATGAATAAATTAAGGTTGGATCAAACTTTATCAGGCCTTCAAACCACCATCTGTGTAACAGTTCAATATAACAGCTTTAGTTGTATCAATAGCAGCTTCAGTTTAATCAAAACAGTTGCTGTTCAAGCACCACCACCAGTAATTAGTTTAACAACTGACAGCTACAATGACTATTACAGCTTGGTCCATACCAGATTTAATTTACTTTTAACAGTTAGCATGTAGTGTTTGCTTTCAGTATGAGCACATAAATGGTATCCAGGGTAAAAGAGTCCTGGGGAGAAAATTCTAACTACACAATCTCCCCCCAACCCCATGATTCCATTGGGAAATGAGCATGTAGAAATCTCCCAGATTTACATGCCTGGTTTCCCCAATGAACCATTACATATAACCAACTTATATCTCTAAATATTTTTAACTGGAGGTAATACAATATTTCATTTTCCAAGGAGAAATTATAATAATTTGGCTTTGAGGGAAATAAAAGAGAAAGAAAACAAAACCAATGATTGATAGATGCATTGACAAAAAGTCAATTGGGGGCAATTCCCTTTGGCCTAAGAGTGTACATTCAAGAAAAATGCATTTAGACTCCCCACACCTCCCAGTTCAATTCATTACATCTCAAAGTTCATTATGGATCTTTTGATGCAGTATGTGGTTTATTCAGGCTTCTTTATGGTACCTTCTCCAAAGAGTTCACTTTCTTGATTTGAGGAGATAGAAAATTTCTTATCCTAAAATTACTCTCAAGAAAAATTTTTATAAATCTAGAATTTATAAATCTAGAAAGTATGACAAGAATACAATCCTCCCTGGGGAGGCTGTTGACCCCGGGATACATGGTTGAGTTATACGATATATAAATCAATTGTCAAAAGAAAAGAAAAAACATAAAAAACCAAAATAAAAGGGAAAAAAGGTAGCTTTTGATGAAACATAAAATATCAAAGTCTCATGTGTAAAAATTCAAAGTAAGGAAAAATAAGCCTATAGCAGGATCTTGAATCAGGGCCCGATTAAAGTGATTTATTTCCCACAAGCTTGTAGTAGCAATTTTGCATTTTCCCAATCAGCAGCCAGGACTATAGATAATTGCCACACCATAAAAGAAAGAAAAGGAACTAGCTTATTAAGCAGAGCAGAAAAGGAAATATCATTCCCTAGTCTGATTTTTTTTTTGCTCTCAGGGATAGAGGATCTAAAATGGTAGCCAAACTAAGGTACTTGGTAGAAGTCTGGATCTGGTATGAGAGAATTCTGTATCTGAGGGTGTCAAACAACTGCTTCCTTGAACCCCAAATAAATTCAAATAATCTGTCTTGGTGCAGAATTTCATCAGTCCCTCAGGGATTGGTTGGTCTTCTTGACTTTGTGCTCCTAGGTACTGTGCAAGTTAACTTTGTTCTCCTTGGCACTGTGCAGTGGCTTTTTTGTGATCCCTTCTCCTGGAATCAGATGCAATTATTAGTCAATGGAAGGTTTCCATAGTCTAAAGCTTTGGGGTCTGCAATGAATGTAGGACTAATGGATATTTTAAACACCTCAGTGCAAAATAAAAAAAACACATTAATACTGGTAACATGAGCTTCAAGTACAGAAAATGAGAGGAAAAAAAGGAAATACTCTATTGCACACACAAGGAAAACCAATAATAATATATATA
>NW_025345609.1:0-3141 GCF_016433145.1 Gracilinanus agilis
ATATATATATATATATATATATACATATCAATACCAAATGCTAGATGGTCCAGTGGCTAGAGTTATTAGATTTGCTGATTAAGCCCTGCTATCTAAACCAGCTTGGAATGTTCAGTGACCTGGGGCAAGTCATTTAACCCCTCCAGACCTATTTCCTCAACAGTAAACTGGAGATAATAATAGCAACTACCTCTTGATGTTATTATGAGGATGAAATAATATAACATATGTAAAGTACTTTGTAAACTTTCAAGAGATACATTTAAAAAAAAAAAAAAAAGAGTTCTCCAGAGAGATGAGGCACAAAGGCCTGTGAGCCACATATCCACAGAAAAGTATGTAGAAGAGAACTGGGTTTTTTCTACAAATGAGCTTTTATTAAGTACTTTCTGCCATCAGGCACTGGGCCATGAATACAAATATAAAAGCCAAAAAGTCCTTGCCTTTCAAAAGCTTACATTTTAATAGTAAGACAACAAGCACATGTACAGATATAGCAGACAAATGCAAAGCAGAATCAAGATAAACTTGCAGGAGAACTATACTGCTCCTTCTATGCCTAAGGCACCACAAAGGGAATCTGGGCATTAACTCATGGACTACTTCACCACCCAAACAGGGTTCCCAGCAGTAAGTGCTCTAGGACTATGTCCAGATACTTAGTAAGAAATAGGGAATTGAGTGGACTTTCTGACCTTAAAAACCACCCAGTCGAAGTATGCACTCAACTCTGAGATAAAAAAAAAGATGTACCTGTACTAGATAATAGCAAGTACACTCTCATAATGAGAATGATGGATATCATTTTATTTTCGTATTATATTCATATTTTTCTTTAAAATAAATGATTTCTAAAATGACATTTAAAAATCTGTCTTACAGATATGGGAGAATAAAATTATGGATTCAGAATCTCTATTCTGAATTAAATAGCAGTGGATAAAAGGATGGGAAGAGTTCCTGGTCAACTGATTAGCAGAATAAAGTTCCAAAGGTCTTTAAACTGGACTCCCTTGACCTTAGACAACTTTTGTTAATCTGCAGAGCCTTCTGGCTACTATCAGAAAGAAAAGAGCTAGATTCAAGGGTCTGAACTCTAGTCTTTTTAAAAACTCTTTCCAGATTCTCCCTTTTAGGAAAGTTGAAAGAACAAAGTCTAGTGCCTTCTTGTGAAAATGGGTGAGAGCCATAAGCAAACTTGACTCTCATCTAGATGGGGTTATTGTCTTCCTTCCCACTCAGAGTGCTTGGTGCCAAGAGGTACCTAGAGACAGTGTCTTCTTTTTTGAATTTCAATACACTTAAGGAGACTGGTCTGAGAAAGGAATTGAGTAGTTCCAGAATGTTAGCCCCAAAATATATTTTAACATTAGTGTAATCTTTTCCTATTTCTAGATTCCATAAGGAATAGTGTATAAATGTTATTTCAGATCAGCTTGGGGCAGAGTTATGTCAGAGGACAAAGAAAGACTACCATTCTCCAACTTAGCTTAGATAAAGATTAACATTAAATTCAACAAAATTGTTTCTGGCAGATTTAAAGAAAAAAAAATTGAGAGAAAAATACTCACAACTTGGTGTGAGAGAGTTGGGGGAAGAGTGACCAAGAAATCTCATGAAATCTCAAGAAGCTGTACTTGAGCTAAAACCTGAAGGAAACTGGAGATTCTATGAGAGGGAAAGCAATCTTGGCATAGAGGAAAACCTGATAGGAAAATGGAGTGCACCATGTGTAAAAGAGTAAGGTTAGTACCAAGGAATAATGGACTTAAAAGAAAGAATATGCCTACCCTTTGGCAGTCTGGTAAAGAGCCTATAGACCCCTTCTCAGAAAAAAAAAAAAAAAACTTTTTTCAAAAACCCAAAATAATGGTTTAGGAAGGAAAATAATTCTCTTGAAATAGTTAACAAAAACTAATAAAAACAAGTTCACAGCCCCCAAGTTAAGCAACCCTAGGATTTGAGCTTCAAGAGAACAGGTGAAACAAGAACTGGTCATAGGATCTTAGAGGCAAAAGAGCCATTGCAGGTTACCCAGGATAATCACTGTACTACCAGAAATTCCCTCTACATTTCTGATAAGTGATCATCCAGTCTCTGCTTGAGACTTGGGAGGAGAGAAAGGAAAGGAAGAAAGGGAAAGAGAGGCTGCTGGGCAGCTCAGTGGATTGAGAGTGAGGTCTAGAGACAGGAGGTCCTGGGTTCAAATTTGACCTCGGCCACGTCCTTGCTGGGTGACCCTGGGCAAGTCACTTAACCCCCACTGCCTAACCTTTATGGCTTTCCTAACTTAAAATTAATACGTTATATTGTTTCTAGAATGGAAGTTAAGGGTTTGTGGGGGAAAAATGAGGAAAAGGAGGAGGAAGGGAAGGTAGCTCTTTTCCCTTCCAGGTTTAAATGCTCACTATTATTTGGAGCACTAAAGGACTCTGGGGGAGGAATTATAAAGAACTAGAGAACAGAATCTGGAAGACCAGGAGAATGACAGGTCATTCTAGAACGCCTCCCAACAACCTTAACATCCCCGCCCACCCACTTTTGTTGCCAATTCCTTTGGCCCCACCCCTCTCCCACCTCTGTCCACGTGACCCACCCGCTGCCCTCTACCAAGATGGCTGCCGGGATAGGCTCCTTCTTCCTCTGCGCATGTGTACTCCCGCCCCGCCTCCATTGGTCCCGCCTCCCAAGCTGCACCTCCGGCCCTACAGCTTTCTTTTCCTCCCGCTTTCTCTCTCCTACCCGAGTCGGCTGGGCCCGGAAGTGGATGCCGCCGCTCGGCGGAGAAGACGAGGGGGAGGGGGAAAGTGCTTCCGGGGAAACGGGCCCCGGGCTGGTGTTTGTAAACTTGCCTCGGTCCCTGCGGGGGCAACGGCAGCAGCGGGGCTGGCACCGGAGAGTGAGCACTTGGGGCGGGGTCCTCCCGTACGGGAACACTGCTGGAGGCTGCGCCCGGCAGGTAAGAGCCCGTCCCGGGAAGCAAAACGCGGCCCAGGCAGACGACTGCGCCTCAGGCCCCTCAGCAGGCCGCGGGGGAGAAGCGCGGGCGCGTGCGAGGCAGGCGGGGGAGGAGGAGGAGCAGCGGCGGCGGCGGCGGGCGGCAGCGCGCGCACGCACTCCTCTCTCTCCCCACCCACCCAC